>NC_084663.1:23654846-23957119 GCF_028389875.1 Rhea pennata
TGGTGATAAATGGTGACTGCACTAAGTTGTGTGGTATACAGTGAGTCTACTGCATGGGGTGAAGTTACTTCTTGTTCTAGTAATTTCATTAATAAATTGGAAGGAGAGAAAAAACAGCATGCAAATAAGCATTGCAGATGAAACTATAGTTGGAACAACTGTAAAGTTGATAGAAACGTGGGCAGAAAATAACAAACTAAGGTCTAAACTAAAAATATAAGGAAAGTAAAAAGAAAGCAGCAGCAAGCTACTGCACTGGAGAAAGAACAGTTCACAAAAGGAAAAAAAAAAAGCGTATAGGCAAAACAATGGCATAGAGACTTACCCTTGGGACTGAAGGGCAAGATATCCATGAAGGTTTAGAGTGCACAGCATTAGCCACAAAAGCCCGTGTATGTTTGGGCTGCCCATTTAGTGGTTTAATTTGGAACAAGAAGAGAGCAAATCCTCTGTGTATAGAGCACATGTAAAAGTATTTCCTATTAAATACATTTAAATATTCTTACCCAGAGAGAGTGAAAAAAGCTCAAGGGCCACACAAGGAGGAGAGAGATGAAGGAGACTACAACACTGGAAGGTGCAGGCAGGGGCTGTGGACAAATGATATAAAGTTGTCTGCTTTATGCTCTTCTGGGAGGAGACAGCCTCTGTGCAACCACTGCAGCTTCTCCCTCTTCATTTTATTCCTTAGGCTTCCCTTTATCCTTTGCCCTCCTTGGGAGAATCCTTTCCTCCTCACACATGACTACTTTTTTGCTGTCAGCTTTCCTGACACCGCTCTCTCTTTGTCCTTTACAAAGTCTTTTTCATTTTCTTTGTTTCTCTTTATTTCTGCACTGGCCGCTAACTCACTCAGGCACTGCTCTGTTGGCACCGGAAGCAGAAAGGTCTCTGTGTGAGAGCTGCTGAAGGAAAGAGAGAAAGTGAGAACCAAATGAAGAGAAGTCCCACACACACTAGAGGGCTGTGCTACCATTCAGAGAGACCTGGACAGGCTGGAGAGTTGGGCGGAGAGGAACCTCATGAGGTTCAACAAGGGCAAGAGCAGAGTCCTGCACCTAGGGAAAAATAACCCTAGGCACCGGTACAAGCTGGGGGCTGACCTGCTGGAGGGCAGCTCTGCAGAGAAGGACCTGGGAGTGCTGGTGGATGACAAGTTGACCACGAGCCAGCAATGTGCCCTTGTGGCCAAGAAGGCCAATGGTCTCCTGGGGTGCATTGGGAAGAGTGTTGCCTGCAGGTGGAGGGAGGTGATCCTGCCCTCTACTCAGCCCTGATGAGGCCTCATCTCGAGTACTGTGTCCAGTTCTGGGCTCCCCAGTACAAGAGAGACCTGGAGCTACTGGAGAGAGTCCAGTGTAGGGCTACAAAGATGATCAGAGGGCTGCTGCATCTGCCCTATGAAGAACGGCTGTGAGAGCTGGGCCTCTTCAGCCTGAGGAAGAGAAGACTGAGGGGGGATCTTATCAATGTGCATAAGTACCTGAAGGGAGGGTGTCAAGGGGACGGGGACAAACTCTTTTCAGTTGTCCCATGTGACAGGACGAGAGGCAATGAGCAGAAATTGAGGCACAGGAAGCTCCGTCTGAATGTGAGCGGGAATTTCTTCCCTGTGAGAGTGACGGAGCACTGGCACAGGTTGCCCAGAGAGGTTGTGGAGTCTCCTTCTCTGGAGATCTTCAAGGCCCGCCTGGATTCAACCCTGTCTAATATGCTGTAGGTGACCCTGCTGAGCAGGGAGGTTGGACTAGATGATCTCCAGAGGTCCCTTCCAACCTTACTGATTCTATGATTCTATGCTTGCTAAGAACATGTCATCTCTTCTTTACAATACATGGGAAGCAGAACAGGTAGTGACTGCCACCACTGCGTTTTTGCTGGAAATCAAGTGGTGTCAGAAGAGGTGCTGGTCTGCCTGGCAATCTGCACTGGCTTAAGGACAGCCATGCTTCCCAAACCTTTTGGACCCATGAACTGCTGCCAACTCTTAATAATTTCTCAGCACATTTTTGAGTGGAATTGGTGCAATTTTTACTCTTCCATTGGGTTTCCCAGATCAACTGTGAAACACTTGCTATAGCCTCACATATCTTCCTTATTTCATGCACCACAGCTTAGAAGTTCTCACCCATCAGCACTTAATTTCCATTGAACTTCAGTTCTGTATTAAATAATAAACCACAAGCAGTGGCTAACTGGAGCAATGCTCCTGCTGGTTATCTGGATCACCAGGCAGACTGACTGAAACCGTGCATGCCAGTTTGAGTTTTCTCAAAGTCTACAGCTCTGCTCCTAGTGACTTGCAATATTCAAGCCTAGAGGTCAAGAAAGTGAAGAGCACCATGACTAGCTCTTAGTAGGAAATTAAGAAGGTTCTAGAAAGAACAGGAAAAGTAGCTTCTTTTATATAAAGCAACTGGCCAATAATAATAATAATGATGATGATGATAATGATAGAGCCCCAGAATTCTCTGAAATTCAACAGTCTAAATAAATTCACCAATGGTAGATAGTGTAGAAAATCAGCTACATTGAAAACTGGCATCAGCTACCAGTAAAAAAGTCTGTAAAAGTTAAATCTGTTACCATAGTTCTCTTATTGCCAATCTGCATGTTGATTGCAGAGTAAAAATCTTGGATAAAATTAAACTAAAGAAAGATTTTATTAATTTTTCCTGATTTGAACTTTATAGGCAGACAAAGGAGAAAAATGCCTTTCCATCTCATATCTTGTTAGGGGATTATTGTAGATTACTGGGGCTGCTTTTCTGCTTGAGCACAGAAATTCATGAAAATGACCACTGGCAAAATGGATGATGCTAAACACGAGAGCCTGAAATAGAACAACTTGGTATGGATGAACATGACTGATGTGGTTTCATTCTCACTGTTTTAATCTATGGCCTCTCCAGGATATTTGCTAATACTAGATACTCTTTTCCCCAACTCCAATTTATGTAAGTGTAACTTACTCCCTAGGAAATCCACCTCTAAAAAACTTATTTACGTTGTCTTCTTCTTTATCCAATTATTTTGTTGTTAGACATTCTACATATTGCTCTGCCTTTTGGATAAAATATAGGACAGAAAAGCAGTAATCAATCACATTTTAGTTTTCCTTGTAATGCAGACCCCTTGTCTTTTTATTACTAATAAAAAAGAAGGATCGTTAGTAATGATGTTTTAAAACTGGGATAACTTTAAAAACAGATCTACCTCAACTCTGTATTATGGGCAACTGATGCTGACTCTGTAAAACAGAAGCCAGACTTTAGGAGAAGAGAAAGGTTAAAATGAAAAATGTGAAGCTAGACAGGAATAGTAACATATACTCAGGAGCCACTGTAAGCTTTCTTAATAGACTTCAATAAATGCAGAATCACAACAGTAATTACAATAAATTCCCAGTATTACCATTAAACTTTGAATTCCTTTTTGAATTTCAGTTTCAACCTTTTCAACATTTATTTGTTATCACTAAGCTTGGTCCAGCCATATAAATGACTGAAATCAACAACAAAAATCCTTGTATTAAGGGATTTTGGTCTCTCTGAAATAAAAACCCCAGTGATACTGCATCATAGAAATTATGTTCTCTCTGAACTCAGATTTCTCTGACAGAGGAATATACATCAAAACCAAATGAGATGTAAGGAGATAGTGTCAATAGATCAGTTTATCAAAAGCATGGAAAAAGTTGTTCTTTTGTCTAAATGAGGAAAGACAGTGGAGTATAAGCAGCTGAGAATACCAGGGTTTAAAATCAAGAAAGAACAAAAATTATTCTGGGAAATTTACTCTTTTCCTTCTTCATTGACCAACTGAACCCTGGGGTTCTAACCAAGACAGCAATAATCCCTTCTCACTACAACATAGTAACATGTTCAAGCTAAGATTTTTCACTTATTCAGATGAGTATGTGAGATGTCAAAAAACATGCTGTAGACATTGAAAACTGTTGATTTCTTTACTACCACTGAAATGTAATAGAACAGGAAAAAAAAGAATTAATGTATTTGGAAACCTTTCAAATTCCATAATTTTATATTTTTTTCATATAGGAATACTTATTGTCTTTCCCATTACAGATCTTGGCTGCAAAAAGATCTCCACATTTCAGTTCCATCATCTAGCAGAGGTTTTCTTTTTCTTTCTTTCTTTCTTTCTGTGTTGTAAATATAATTATCTGCTTGCGGTTTGTAAGACTATTTCTAGGCTGATGCACGATTTGGTAGAAGGACTGTCAAAATATGTGGAATTCTTTCAAAAGAGGAGCACACTACGAAGTTGTGAAAGCCTGACTGAACTAGAAAAATCAGAATATGACAGAGTAGGAAAATCATCCTAAAGGAAGATCTCATCATAAGAAACAAATAACGAATATAAACCACACTGGAAATAAGTAAAAAAACTAACCACCCAGAAATTACACAAACTGCAACTTTTTTTTTTTTTTTTTTTTTTTTTTTTTAATGAAGTATTTGAAACTAAGGAAATCAGGAAACTCAAACCTTCAGACGCTAACTTCTAGCATCTTACAAGGCAGTAACACTGAAATAGTAAACAAGGGAACATAATAATGGCAAAATAATTGTTTTTAAAGCCAGCTAAAGAGAGTCTTTGCAGATTGGTAGAACTAAGTAATTATGGTGAGGTGCAGAGGCAGCACGTCAATCCTAGCTCTACACAAATCTATGTCTCAATGAGATGAGAAACCCCTAAGGAATATCACTTCTTTTATGTACAACATTTCAGCCAGACAAAAGACCAGAAGAACACTTTTATCGCAGCTATATAGATACCATAAGCTCCTCCATTCAAGTCAGAGTGGTTTTATGGCAAGCACCTAGAAAATCTGAATATTTGCATGTACCATTTTTTGTAACAAACCAAATACTTAATGAAGTAAGACAAATATGATGAAATTGTAAGCAGAGAAGATAATTCATGAATGGTTTTTGTGTTCAGAAATCAGTTTTCTGTATTACAAACCAGATGGAATGCTGACACTGAAAAAAACAATGCACTGCTCAGTTCTTATTTCACCATTAAAGGATCAGTGACGTAAACCTAACACGGTTTAACCTTCTTCTTTGTGATCCATATTTCTTCCAGAAGTATGCAGAAGGGCAGTGTGTCTGCTAACTCCTGTCTGCTCCTTCCATATAAATGCCAGAAGAAATATTCTGCAGTATCCTTTAAGAACAAGCAGTGAATTTATCATATCTGTTTGTAAAGCCCTTTGGGACTCTTCAGGAAGAAAGGCACAGTAAATGTAAGCTCATTATCATCATTAACTCCTTTTATGCACCAGCTGAGCTCAGAAGAATCAAAAGAGAAAAAAAATATATAAGAAAAAAAAAGGTAGACTATACTAACCATTCTCTTCTTTTCCTGCTAGTCATTTTTTCCTGTTCATAAATATCTTTATTAGATAAAACTTGCTATTTATTAGGAAGCTTGAAAATTAGCCTGTCCATTCAGCTCCACTAGATGATACTTATACTGCTAAGGAAGAATAAAATGGTCTAATTTATATTAAGGGATATTTAACATAGCAGTACCTAATTTATTACACTTGTTCTCCTAAGCTTAGAAACATCTCAGTCTTCCAACAATCACACCTTGTATGAATGTGAGCAAATGGTTTCAAGAAAAGGAAGAACTTTTCAGTTTGCCCTGTGTCTTTTGCATAATTGTAACACCTGCCCAGTGGAATGACACTACATCTGATTTGGATGAGACTTGACTCACTAATTTTAGCTATTGAAAAATCGAACTTTTCATCCAAAACAATTTTCTAGGCTCCTGGGGTACTCAAAGAGAAGCATCTCCAGAGAGCAATTTATACTATATGTCTTGGACATTAACATGGGATTAATGGTCTTAGAAGGCACTTTTTTATCTTCATTGATAGTAAACGTAGTGAGTACCTTTATGTAAAGGCCTAACTTCTGGCGGCTAGGTGAGTTTGTGCAGCTGTGTTTGTATAAATAAACAATAATTAATAATTCATATAGAAGGATCACTACAGCTTGATTCAATCCTGCTGAAATCAATGGTAGCAGTGTTGTGTCTATGTTTGATAGACATGACCCTGTGTGATACATGTGTGTATCTGATGTATTTTCTACTGCTGTAGATTTACATGGTTTTCTCTGTTGACTAGTAATACAGAAAAGACAGAGCCCTAACCTGCCAGTTCATCTCACGCACAACTCTCAAGCCTTTTAAAGGCTGGCCACGAGGAGGGAGTTTACAGGACTTGATCCATATTCCTGAACTCAATCCTTGAAATAAGGAGCTCTTGCTGCCTTGACTAACATTCTGACCTGTAAATGGGCTAAGAGAGTTTGGGGGGGGGGGGAGCGGGGAGGAAGCTCTCAAACAGCTTTATGGAATTTAGTTAAAACATTCAAACCTGTTGGAAATAAGCTATAGAAAAACTCTTCAAAATTGAAATGAGAGTGATTGAGAGCCATACAATTTAAGGTGACTCTCAGTGAAATATTTATGGTACCAACTACAAAGTCACTTGAATTAAATAAAAACCTGAGAAGTAAGAGGAGCAAGCTGGAAAAATGCATCTGACTGTACAAAGCCAGGAAAGGCAGGCCTGCCTCCCCAAGCCCCGAAAACACCCCGAGGCGCTTCGGGCGCTGTCCAGGGATGCCGCGGGCACCATTCCTTCGGCGGCACCGCGGCGCTTCCCCTCCCACGCGAGGATTTGCCTTCCTTCCCCCACCGCCCCTCGACGGAGGGGGTATGGCGGGGAACGACCGAGAGGCCGTTCCCTCTGCTCGTCCAGCCCGGGGAGCCCGCGGGCTGCCGGCCGCTCGCCCTGCCGCCGCCAGGCGGGCGGACCCGGACCCGCACCCGGACCCGCACCTGGACCCGGACCCGCACCCGGACCCGCACCCGGACCCACCGCCGCCGCCCGGGCGGGCAGCGCCGAGCGGCGCCTGCGCACTGCGGCCGCCGCGCTCGCTGCCCGCCGCCCCCGCGCTCCCGGGAGCCGCGGCGGAGCCGAGCCGAGCCGAGCCGAGCCGGGGCGGTCGCAGCGCGGCCGCAGCCGCCGCCGAGCTGCGCCTGCCGGGCGGAGGCGCAGCCGCCGTGCTACCGCTGCCGCTGCTTTGCCTGCCGGCTGCTGCGGCGGCTGCCGGCCCCCGCTGCCGGCCCCCGCTGCCGCCCGCCTGGCTCGCAGAGGCAGAGGCAGAGGCAGCCGAGCGGGGCCCCGGGCCCCGGCCGCTCCCGCCGGCATCGCCAGAACCGCGGGCAGCAACTTTGCCGCGCCGGTCGTGCGCTCCCACCTCCGCCTCAGTGCAGGCGCATACGCGGCGCGATTATTAATCCTGGCGAGAGTTGCAAAGCTCTTAAACACCCTAAGATGCGTGTAGCAAGCTGTTTTCTCCGAGATTGCCGGAGAAGAGGAGTGAGTGCTTGCTGTTATCCGGAGAGGGGAGGTATTTTCCACAGGAGACCTTTCCTTCCCGATAGAGCCACCAACTACACGCAGCGGCGGGAGGATGTAAATAGGCAGCACAAGACCCGGTGCAACTGTTAGCAAGAAGGCAGCGATCCCCGGGAAAGGGCGGAGCGCCGGAGGGGGGTCCTCCCGGCGCGGCACTTGCTACATTAACTCGGAGCGGCGGCGACGGTGGCACAAGTTTCCCGGGTTTGCCCCGGGAAGCTGCGAGAAGAGCTTCCCTCCTGCTCCTGCTCCTGCCCCTCGCGCCGCATCCCCCGGCGGCAGGAGGAGCCGCGCTCCCGAGCGGGAGGCACCGGCGCCCCGGGGCGGCCCCGCTCCGCGGGCGGACATGGCTCCGACCCCGAGCCCCTGCCCATAAAGGGGGCCGGCGAGCCCCCCGCCTCGCAGCCATGCGGCCCCGCGGCGCTGCCCTCGCCCTGCTCTGCCAGCTGCTGGGGGCCTGGGCTGCCGGCGCCCTGGCCCCCGGGCCGGCCGGCGGGCTGCAGGCGCGCCCGGAGCCCGCCGGCCGCTCGCCGCCGGCCCCGACGCTGCTCGGCCCGGCTCTGCCCGGGCGCGGGGCCCTTCCCGGCGGGGGACAGCGGGGGGCCGCCGGCGCGGAGGGAGCCGCGGGGCCGGGCGGCACCTGCGCTGCCTGCGGGGCGGCGGCCGGGCGGTGGCGGGCGCGGAGCGAGCGCGGAGCCGGCGCGGCGGCGGGGAGGGGCGCGGCGGCGGGCGGCCCGCGCTGGCTGCCGCTGAACGGCTCGGCCCGCGACGGCGCCGAGGGCAGCGCCGGGGCCCGCGGCAACGGCACCGGGCGCCGCGCCCGGCTCCGCAACCCCTTCTACCCGCTGACCGAGGAGTCGTACGGCGCCTACGCCGTCATGTGCCTCTCCGTGGTGATCTTCGGCATCGGCATCATGGGCAACATGGCAGTGATGTGCATCGTCTGCCACAACTACTACATGCGGAGCATCTCCAACTCCCTGCTGGCCAACCTGGCCTTCTGGGACTTCCTCATCGTCTTCTTCTGCCTGCCGCTGGTCATCTTCCAGGAGCTCACCAAGAAGTGGCTCCTAGAAGACTTCTCCTGCAAAATCGTCCCGTACATCGAGGTAATTGGGGGGCGGAGGGGGTTGGGAGCGGGACTCGAGCCGTGCCGCCCCCCCCTGCGGCCCCGGCGCCCGCCTGCCCCACGGCGGCTTGGGATCCGCCGCCGTCCCGCCGCGGGCCCTGCCGGTTCCCGAAAGGCCGCTGTTGCTTCCTCCGGTTTTGCTAAACACTTTTGGAAGAGAGCGCTCCCCACCCCCCCCCCCCCCCGGCCCCCGCCCCCGCTCCCTCGTGAGACGCGAGGATGTTGCGGCCAGTTCAGGACCAACAACACCTGGATTTCCGTAGCCTCAAACTAATCGCGCTTCCATTTATGCCAATTCTGCCAAACTTTTATTGCTTCTTATAGTCTTGAAAGGCAAAGAATCCTTTTTAGAATTAGATTTTAAGTGTGTTTGTTTTTTTTCCTAAAGTGAACTGATTCAGGAAAGGGGAAGAAGAGGGGGATAGGCTGTAGAAAAGCGATTGTGAAAAGGACCGTCAATGTGATGTATGTGCTGTTAATTTATACTTCCGCATCCAAATCTCACACTTATTTATTTGATTTAGCTTAAAAAATAAAAAGAAAAAAAATCCCACTGCCGTTTAAATCTCAGCCTCTTGGCACTTGTTCAGAGGCTCTGTTAAAGAAGCCCTCAGCCAGCTGGCCCGAGTCCTACCAGCAACGTTCAGGTCGTCTGCTTTATTTATTTACTGGAACTGAATGCTGAGGCTTGTTGGTAGGGTCGCAGCCCATAATTCTGGCAAGCTCTGCTATATGCCCCAAACCTTGTGTTCAACATTATTCTTTAACCTCAGGCTTAGAAAGCTGTTGATTTACTGGTCCTAAGAATGATACGCTAGGCAAGAAAGAAACAATTAACTTTGCTTTTAATGCAGGGAAGAGCAGTTTCCACGGTAGGTTGGTACAGAGTAATGCATAATTACCTGCCAGCTGATATTTTTAAGGAAGTGGTTAGAAATGCATGTGGCATGCCTAGCCACTAAAATAGTTGTCATTACTTTTTTTATGTGTTATACATGCTGTTACTAGTGGACAAGGGGTGGAGCTGTGCTACACCTAGATGAATTTAAGTCCAGCAGTAAGTCACTTTCATGATGAGAAACTCAGTCATTGATTATCAATTTATGTTTAAGAAGAAGGCAACTGTATTTATTTGTTGAGAATACTTACTAGCAGTAACTTCAGCTAGGAGCTCTCAAAATTTCTAAAATCAGTTCTGTGGCTACTTGGTTAACCAATAAAACAAGTAGTTACAGCTTCTCTTAAAGTGTCAATTAAAATAGCTAGTGTAGCTAATGTATTTTAGGACATTTATATAGTGATATTTCACATTTCTTGATTCTTTTTTGGTGGATACACATACAAAATAAGAATTATCCTTTGTTGTTGATTCTAATTAAAGGTCAGTAACTGAAAATGGTTTGCACAGCCTTATCTTTTTTTTTTTTTTTTTTTTTTTTTCCAAATTAGTTGATTATGATGTGCTGTTTCAGGTGCTAAGGAATTTGCCACTTTGTAAATTAAAGGAAAATGCACAAAACTTCATATTTTAATGAAGATGTTACTAATTTAAATGGATAAGAAACAGAGTAAATCTTCTAGAGTTACATAAACGGCTGGCTTAATGTACAAATACATTTCTTTTTATGGTCTAGTTTGTAATTGTTTGCCCTATAGAAGAAGGGGTTATCTTTAGGATATCTCAGTACACAGATGCTCTGGAATGTATACTTTCACTGCTGAATCATGGAAGTAGCTTACATGAAACATAGTTGCCAAAATTCAAAACTGTAATCTTGAGAACATTAATTCAACTGCTGCCAATCTCCCCTTTAAATTCTAATGATACCCCTTTTTTTTTCACTTTAAAGTTCTGCAGATGCCTACAGTTTAACTGTCATTCAAGACTGTCATCAGTCCAGTAATGGCGCACCAGTAGCATGGTGCTTGTTTTAAGCTTAAGTATCATGGAGGTCCAGAAGTTAAGCATTCCCTCTCCCCTGAGGAAATTTAATTTATTGTAGTTAAGATGCCCATCTGAAAAGATATAACCTTGGGGTTACATCCTGCTCTGAGAATTGTGTATTTTTGCATTCAGTAATCATTAAATACAATGCTCATATATAAAAATATATACATCATGCTGGGAGCAGTAAGTAAAAGGCAGGATTTCCCCCTCTGCTGCAAACTGTGAGTGACACATATTCAAGAGCAGCAGTGCAATGTGCCTCACCACAGCTTACCCCGAGCTTGGTGAGAAGGACACTGTCCCATAACCTGGATTTGACCCTGCTGAGACGGAGAAGGGAGTGAGAACAACTGTCACCTTTGAGCATTGTTCTAACCTCCCAGGCAGGACCCGGTGATGCTGGCGCCACCCGGTCCAATGCAGCTGTGGAGTGTGTCGTGCAGTCTGCTCCGCGAGCAGCTGCTTCTCGGTGCTGTGTCAAGGATTGTCCACAGCCATGGGCAGTGCACTTACCTGGTGGCTGCGCTACACCGCCTTCTTCCTCACTGTAAATTCACCTGGGCAATCTCATGCCCTCCCCGCACAATGAGGAAAGGAGGAAATCTTAGCTCCTGGAGAGGAAGTTGTAGACACCTATCTTTTGGAAAAGTTTTCAGGCCTTTTGGAAAACAAACAGAAGCATCTTTCTGAAGATGGACAGATTTTAAGCTGTTGTCAGTGTTTTCTTTAAGATAGTCCATTATTTTGAACTTTTAGGTGGCTCCTTGGTCCATGTTCTGGATGTTTTGTGTATCTTCTTTGAGATACCTGCCTCTCCTCACACTATGCTGAAGGGGCTACGTGTCTCACCCAGAGTTGTAGATCCAGCTCCAGAAATATATCCTCACTTTCAAGCATGTAATACCCTTACTGGCCTAAGCCCTCTATCATACTACCTTATACTTTCAGAACTGCACCACGGAACCGGGGAATGGGAAACATCTCATTAGCCAGAGCAGGTGGTGTGACACATCATTTTAACATAACTCAAGCTTGCTTTATACTGTGTTTAAAGTTTTGAAGTAATCCAAGTGAGCAAATCTGAGTGTTCTTAGTTTAGCCCCTTTAGCCGGTTGGTTTTTATTTGTCCTGTTTAAAGGATATTGTGTAGAATTTTAATAAAACAACTGTTACCAATGATAACACATATGCACACACTTTTATGTGCAATTTATTATATCTTTAAGTATTTTTGTGTAGGTATATATTGAGCTTCCACCAGTAATATTTCTTCACGGTATTTAGTTTAAAGGGTGATTTTCCCATACCAAATAAAGATCTGTTATCACCAAGTACATTAAGCAGTCATTTCAGCCGTCAGTTGTGTCACAGTTTGGTCACTTGTCACTATCTTTTAAAACTATTGTCTTGGCTATACTTTCATACAGACTGCTGTGCATGTCTGAGGAAAAAAACGAGTAAGCACGTTCTCCTTTGCCTCTTCCATGGTCCTTACGTGATAAGAGCAAAACTACTACAGAAGAAAGCTGGAAAGACACATGGTTAGTGGAAGCAGAGAAAACTGTCTCCCCAAGGACTGTCCTGGAAAAGTAGATTTGAATTCACTTGTTGAGAAGGAAGTTAGAACAAATTGGGGCAATTCGTCTACCCAGGGTATGCCGTGTGCCTTTGCTTGGTAACTTTAATCGTCTGCTCAGCAGTTCTTAAAATCTTGCCACTTTTCTGCAAATGATTTGTAAGTCTAACTTTTGGCATCCACATCTGTGATGTTTACCTGCAGAACGTTTATCTGTGTTTATCTGTACATTGTCTTCCAGAAATAATCTCAGTATTGCTCAGAATCAGGAGATGTGGCATAAACAATGATACAAAAACAATGACTGTGACTAATTCCCCTTCCCAAACTCTACCGATATGGAATCCTTAGCTTTTACATGTTTAAGCATATCCAATCTTTTCAGCAAAAAAGAGCATAGAACAGTAGAGTTTCTGCTTTCCTAGATTTATGCTTTGCATTTTCCAAACTCTGAATAAGGCCTTCATAGAAAAAAGTGTGAATATAAACAAAATTAGTAATTTTATTGTGCCTCTAAATATTTCACAATTGTTAAATATATCAGTCTTTCAAAGCAGTATTTTTAATTTTAATGCTAGAAGCTAGTAGAGAAGATGTTAAGTAACTTAAGGCATGCAATGGCTTGCTTAAGAAGGAAAACTGATTGTATCAGCTAGAAACTATATTTCAGGCTTTAAAAGGAAGCTTACTTGAGTTGTGCACATTCTATTATTAGAGGTTATGCTGGAAACTTTATGAGTTTGTCTAAGGTAGTTGGAAATAGGTATTACCAGCAGACGAGGACAGGTTACTCATAATGGAATAATGATTTAGAATTGGGAAAGGGTCTAGAACAAGGGCGTATTCAAGCTGCCTTAGGATATTTAAGGATTTAAGGCAGACCAGCACAGAGCAAGAATTTGCCAGGTCAGATGATAGTACTCAGCCTGGCACTCAGAGCTAATAAACGTGGCTTCCTCCTCTGCCTCTCTCATATTTCCACAAAAAAGAGAAAGACAAAGTTTGTGATTCCTTTGTGTAGAACATATCACCCGTAGGAGACTGGGTTGACATTGAAGCAGACTGACAGCGAAGGTCTGAAATCTGAGGCTTAGTCTCTGTGCATGCTCTTGATAGTAAGTTTGTGGCATCATTCATGTTTCTGGCGGGTTGCTTCCAGCTCAGGAAAGCTATAGTATTCCTAATGGAAAGCATAAGGATTGATTTGGCCTGGAATACAAATTACTCTTCTTCCTTGCTTTCTCAGAGCAATTTTGAGGTATTTTCCCTCCATTTCTCTCTTTTGCTTGATAAATACAAGTGAGTAGCACCAAGAAAGTGGCCATTCTCTGCCTGCTCCTAAGCAATCAGTGGAGATCCTTTTTTTTTTAAAGCTTCACTTTAGGGAAGCAAATACATTTTTTATTGAGAGTTTTAAAAAGCTGTATGTTATCCATCTTCTCTGAGTCTTTTGCTGTGTTGTATCTTCTTTATGTTTCTTTGACTCCAGTCAGCATTAGGCTCCTGATCCTCCAGAAAGTCCACTAGATTGTAGGCTAAGATCCTCAGAGAAGTTGCTATTTCAAAGCTTCATACTGGAAGCTTTCTGGGGCAATGGCTACATGTGTCTCTAACTGAGCAGACTATCTTCAGCAAACAATAAATAATTATTTCAAAAAGCAGTGTTAAAAAAGAAGTTAAAAGAAATCTGCCCTTTAGTTATTAGCTGCATGATGATAGTAGCTGTCATGTTTGTTCTGTCAGTCTTTCTTTCAGCTGCAAACCCTGTCCATAGGGATTTATAAATTGTCCATAAAAAATCACTTTTGGTTTCAACTTTGCATGCAACATTTCACTATGGAAAAGAATTTGTGTCAGACAATTTAAAACTGGGTCAGTAATATTTAAGCTATATATGTGTGGAAAACAGCAGCATCTGCTATACCAGTGCCACTGAATATTGTCCCAGCATTGGGCTGTAATTTCTCCATGTGACAGGATTTTTCTTGCAAAAGATATATTAGCAATAGTGCCATGTTGTTAATATTAAGAATTAGTGCAAGCGTCCCTTGTGTGCAGTGATGAGAACTTGATCCTCAGTGGAGAATTCTGCTTATTTCTTTCTTAAATTAAAAAAAAAAAAGGGGGGGGGGAGGAAATAAAAGTAAGTCTCATTTGCTTGTATGGCCCCATTGTAGATCTCAAACAGGAAAATGAACTAAAAATTGACTCCTCCTGTGTTTTGTGATTTTTCCTGCCCTCTGGATAATCATGTGGTGTACTAATGACTATTTCCAGTGTCCTGACAGGCTGGTTAGCTTTCTCTTCCAACATAGTTCAAGAACAGCTCTAGGAAGCTGATTCTGACCGTTATTACTTCTAGGATATACAGAATGATAATTCACACATGCTTGGTATCTCCCTAATATGAACATTGATAGTAGCACAAAGGAAACATTTTGTACACGTAGAACATCTCTGTGTTATCACGTTGCTTTTCAGATAGTTTAAGTGAGATGTCTTTTCCTCTGAGATGCATAAGCTAATTGCTGACATCAGAAGGGTACTCTGACCCTTGTACCATCTGGCCACTGAATTATTTCAGCCACACCACAGTGGTTATTCAACTATTTGTGTGACCTTTACTTATTTTAATGTGAAAAGCCAGAAACAAATATTTAATAGAACTTCATACAAGGAATATAGAGAGATTACATATATGCATTTTTGTTCTTTTGTAGGAATGACTATCACTCTTAGAAAAAAAATGAAATAATTGAAACTAGAAATGCAGATGATTTTAAATAATTAAATAACTGTTTGTGGTGGGATGGCCTTTTATTTTGCAGTAGTCCCATGTTATTCCTGTAAATATAGAGAAGCACAAGAAAAATACTGCAGTCTGCACTATCTTTGTTTATCTTAGACAAGACTTACAAGTATGCAAGATTTGCCATGGTATGTTGCATTAAAAATGCCCTAAGAATATGGAGTTTGACATGGATATAGAGAAGTCATAATAAGAAGATAGATTATAAATACTCAGGAAAAAAAGAACCTTATAGTCTTTTTTGTATGGTAAAACAGGAGTGGGGAGAAAGAGTCTAGTGGGTTATCACTGAGAGCTCACAATCAGTTCAACCAGGTCTATGGTGTTCAACTTTTTTCTGTAGTTCATCTTTCCTATTACAACAGGGAAATGTTTTCGATACCCATCCTTCCTTCTAACAAAGAAAAGAAGGGTATCATGTCATCTAATAAACTCCAGGTTACCAACATAAGATATATTTTGGACTAGAAAATCCAGTTTCTGCTGTTAGAAGCAGCCTCTTCACCTAGTCACTATTCTGATCTTGTTTCTGTTTCTGTTTTCACTACTGTCATCTTGTCAAACAGGTGAGACAGAATTAAGGAATTCAGAGTCTTATTTCTGCTGATGTTGCTCACCCTACTTAATCTGCACTGCTTCCCTGCCCAGCTGGAGGCTCTGCTTCCAGAGACTAGGCTGAGGCTGCAGGCCCACGGCCAGGAGGAGAAGTAGGACGGGCCAGGAGAACATTTCCCTGGTTGTTAGAGCACACGGAAGGGGAATGGGTATGTTGGAAGGATGAGGAAGAGGACTGAGGCAATTAGGCTGAGCGGTTCATGAGTTTGCTGTTGCTCTCTGTGGCCTCAATTCCCCAAATGAGTTCTGACACAGTTGACTAACAGTTGGTGAGCTAATGACCGAAGGTTTATGCAGTGTCTTGAAGGACCACCACAGTGCCCAATAATGTCCCTGTCAATGTTTTTAAAGGAACAACAGTGTTAAAAGAAACCCCTTTGTCGCAATACTGCAGTCTTTTTGGATTGTACATGCTATCGGTAGTAATCCCTTAAGAAGCAATTCTCTGCCCAAATTAGGGCAGAGAAAGCGTTACTTCCCCACGTCATCGAAGCACATCTGTGGTCATTCAGTTAGAAATTTGGAGACTTTTCTGTTTTGAACTAGTAAGAGAAAGATAACAAGTGGTGTGAATGAAGGAGAATCTTCATAGGGACCATACAGAAATAAACAAGAAAACTAAGTGATGATCAAAAACTACTAGGCCTGACTCACTGTTGCCTGTCCTCATTTCCTGCTAGCGCTTGTCAGTGAAAATAAGAGAAATGGAAGCTGGAATTAAAGCTGCAAAAGTATATCAGAAACTCAGCTGTTACTACCAGTACAGCGCCAATATACCCCATGCAGCTTCACAGCATATTTGGATTTGTACTTTATCCTTTACTTACACCCTATCAAAAGAATTGTCTTCGTTTTGTGTTTATTTCAGGACAATGCAAAAGAATATAAAAGAAGCTTCCCTGGCTTCTTTCACTTTTTCCTCTTTAACCCTGCTTCTTAGTGTGACTAGTATCAAGAAACACCCATAAACTGAAACTGCATGTGGAATGTATGTCCCAGTGCTTGCCCCCATGGGCCTACACAGCACCATTGATTTGATGGCTATTAATCATCTTCTGCAACACACGGGAAGCAAAAGGGGAAAATAATTGGACCCTCAAATTACTATAGTGCCTTTAAGCAGGTCAGCTGGAGTGAATCCCTATTCATCTATATTCGGAAGATTTGGAAAAAAGATTTATCTTTGGAGATTTTTTTCTTCTTCTTCTTTTCTTTAAGCAAGATGTTCCATTGCTAGCTCCATTAATCTACAGAAAATAGGAAGCAACCGCCTATTTCAGAGAAACATTAGTTTTATTTAGCTTGTTTCATCAGTGAACCCATGGGAGAATTTTAAAAGCTGACTTCTACTGTTCTTAGCTGTTTCCTCTTGCTCTATTTCACTGTCTTAAACCTCCAAGTGTTTGGTCAATTAATGTGACAGGAACCCCGTAGGTTACGTTTGTTCATGGTAGACATGTCTTCTTTCATTAGTCCCGATCTTAACAGCTGCAGAGTTTTAACGTCGCCACCACTGTATAACATGATGTTTGTAATGGAATGCTAAAACTATAAAAGCAGTTGGGGTTTGAGGGGGAGGAGGCTCATGTGGCCACATTAGAATTAGAGCTAAGAAGAAAAACTCTTGATTTTACAAAAATTCAGATTTTCTTCTGTATTAGTTTTTTTTTCAAATCTTACTCATTTTTTTTTTCAGTCTCTGTTACTTTCCTGTCTCCTGCAATTGTAGAGAGCTGTGTCTTGACTGTTTTATTATTCATGTAGGATGTTCTAGCTAAAGGTTTTGCTGTCACTCTAAGGAATTGAGAGACTTCACACACATTTAAGTGTTCTGGAAACAAAATCACTAGTCTTAAATTAACAGTATGACTGTCAGCAGTGCTATATGAAAATTATTTTTTATTAGCTGAGTTTAACATTGTTCTTTAAGATTTCCTCTTAACTCTAATTTTTAAAGTAGTTTTTATTTTTTATTGGTATTTACCAAGCTTTCTTTGAGTCTTATCAGACAGTTTATCACCCTAAATTAATAGGCTTGCCTATTAAAAATATTTACGGTACTGCTTTGACATCATTAATTATTCTTTCCATTGCAGGTTAATTAATAAGAGATTGCATCTTCCTCATTCCATCTTGCAGGGAGCTGTTTCACAGAATTACCCAGCTAAGCCACTGCCTGACAGTTTTAATCCCAAGTGCCTAGTATTTTTCAGTGATATTCAATTTTAGCAATCTGATATGACCATTAAATATTAAAGGCCAAAATTAATGATACATTTATGTAATTGTGCATAGTTGTACTATCTATCTTTGCAGAACTTTTAATGAGAGCTGCATAAACAAGAATTTTTCAAAATAATGTTGGAAATCAGAATACATTTTGAAATGTACCGATGCAAAATTGAAATATATCATTGCACATCAAATTTGAATAAGCAATATTATAGTGAACTACATGACATCATCCAAAATTTACCAGTTAATTGCACATGCATATGGCTAATTCATGATAAAAATAAGCATTCTTTAAATTTATTAGGAATGCTATTTAGCAAGGTCCTTTCTTTTGCATCAACATATTTTGAACATAACAGCAGCCTATAAAATCAAGAAAATAAATGAATTAGAATGCGACAGAAAATCTAATCTTTGGCCAGCTGAAGTTAATTAGAGTTCTGCTTTGAATTTGAGTTGAAGTTGAATTTATTGGAAATAGAATTATGCCAAAATGTATATAGTCTTCTTGCAAATTTGTTTTTAGCAAATTTAATTATGAACTGGATAAAATGATAGGAAATTATCTTTCATGACAGTACAAGATTTCTATCCATGTGTAGGATGATGGTTATTAAAGCTAGAAAGCCTATCCATTGCTTTGTACTTGCTCCTTGCAGTATATAATTGAGAACTCTGCCCAATCTATCTTTAGATCATTTAAACAATGAAAGTTCTGCCATTTCTCCTAGTCTACAGTAAACTCTTCTGCTAGACTGTTTCATGTGTAAAGCCTAGATTTTCCCATGATTTTTTTCCAGAAGAAATACTGAAGATACGTTATTAAAGTGTAATTATCAAGACTGTTTTTGTACGGCTTTTTGGAAGATTACAGGTAGAGTCCCTCTGACCTCAGATTACAGGAAGCCTTTATCTCATCAAAATTTCACTGAAGAGCCCAAGTCCACAGTAACAGTTATCAGACCCTACTCCATTCAGTGAACTCCTAATCCCCAATATTCATACATTTTGCAGATATTTAAGGTTTTGACATTATGATCCGTTACATGGTTATTGAACAAGTTAGGAGGGAAGACTCTTGCATCTCTCCCCTTTTGGCTTTTATTTCCAACCCATGTGATGGAACAGATCTTCCTGAAAATCATCCCTCAAAAAATGGGGGAAGGAAGAGGTTTCATTTTGTATATAGATCAGTTTCCTGGTTTTCTTTACTCAGTCGCACTGATACCTGTGTGGACTTCTAGGAGGGGATGACACCAAGCTGAAATAAATATTTGGAGGCAGAACAACAGAAGGATCTATTCTGTGACTACCAAGTGTTTCAGAGTACTAATTAAGCTCCCTTTAACTTTGAAGGAGTACATCGCCTGTTCAGAGAACAGCTCAATAGTAAGAGCCTTCACCTAGTGTCTAAGGAATGAATTATCTCTTCTGCTTGAGTGAGTTCAGACCTTCATCTTCCATCTCATAGACGACTGTCATAACAGTGGACTATGAGCTTTGGAAAGAGAAATTTTGGTGAACTTTGTCCACTGTCCATGAAATAAATTGCTATGCACCAGAGAAGAATAGTATCAAGACTGTAGCCTTGTAGTTTTCTTTTCTTTTTATTGTTTCAGACAGCATTAAAATGTATTCCCTTTTCTCCTTTACAGGTAGCCTCCCTTGGAGTCACCACATTCACACTGTGTGCCCTCTGCATAGATCGCTTTCGTGCTGCCACCAACGTGCAGATGTATTATGAGATGATAGAAAACTGTACGTCGACGACAGCCAAGCTGGCTGTTATATGGGTGGGTGCGCTGCTCTTGGCCCTTCCGGAGGTAGTGCTGCGCCAGCTGACCAAGGAAGATGCCGAATACAGCGGCAGCCCACCAGGAGAGCGGTGTGTGGTGAAGATCTCCACTGCACTGCCTGATACTATCTATGTGTTGGCTCTCACGTATGATGGGGCAAGACTCTGGTGGTACTTTGGCTGCTATTTTTGTTTGCCTACTCTTTTCACTATTACTTGCTCCCTGGTAACAGCAAGGAAAATCAGGAGGGCAGAAAAGGCCTGCACAAGAGGGAACAAGCGGCAAATTCAGCTAGAAAGTCAGATGAACTGCACAGTGGTGGCTTTAACCATTTTATATGGGTTTTGCATCATTCCTGAAAACATCTGCAACATTGTGACTGCCTACATGTCTACAGGGGTCTCTCGGCAGACTATGGATCTCCTCCATCTCATTAGTCAGTTCCTTTTGTTCTTTAAGTCCTGTGTTACCCCAGTTCTCCTTTTCTGCCTCTGTAAACCTTTCAGCCGGGCCTTTATGGAGTGTTGTTGTTGCTGCTGTGATGAATGCGTCCAGAAATCTTCAACAGTGACAAGCGATGACAATGACAATGAATACACCACAGAACTGGAGCTCTCCCCTTTCAGTACCATCCGCCGCGAAATGTCAACTTTCGCCTCTGTGGGGACTCACTGCTAATTGACAGTAGGACTTTATTTCCAATATCTTTTCTTTTCTTTTCCTTTTTTTTTTAACTTCATATTTTCCCTCTTGAAACAAAATGCAAGAAAAAGGCCAATTGTTGAAAACTATTCTGGCAACCAATTTGCATATTAACAGTTGTGCTTTGGAAAATAAGTTCTGTTTGGTTTTTAAAATGAAAAAAAAGGGAGAGCAGGAAAGCCAGCACTGAGTTTTAAATCATGATATTTTGTCTGGTGCTAGCGTTTTATTGTTTGAGGGGAATAAACCATATCAATCCACTTTTATTTAATTCTATGATAGTTTTTGATAATCACTGTAAAATGATTATATAGACATTGTGTTTTCTGCAAGATGTTTAATGTAACAGATGTGGTGGAAAGTATTTGAAAGTAGTTCTAATCCAATTACTGTACACTGTGGTGAGAGAACTTGGACTTTTGAAAATTTATAAGGTAGCATAAAAATAAATGAGATTTTATTCTTTAATTTCATTGTCAATCCACATTTAACAGGGATAGCTATAAATATTATTAAATTCCTTTAATAAGTTAAAAAAAAATCTTTGCTTTGCATAAAACAATTTAAATGGCCATATTTAATTTACTGTTCATGTACTTACCATTGGAGATGGTAATTGCAGTGTTTAAAGAGGATGGTTAAAACGGTATTAGATTTACATGAGTGTTTTTTTAATGTATATTTTGGAGCTTCAATGTGCCTCACTGAAAATTTCCTTTTTTAACCTGCAGATATACAAAGCGTGAATTATTTTGTACTTCTTAAGAAGATTTACTTTCTCACTAAACAGTATCTTGTGTTGTTTCAAAATCAATTTTCTTTCCACTTTATTATTAGTTTTACATTAAAATTACATCTTTGGTCTCTGTATATGTAACTCCTGCTGGCTTCAGTGAGAGTCCCATTGCAGAGGAGGGCATATTTAGACAGAGATTTGCTGACAATAAATGTGAGGGACTGAAAAATGTGGAGAGTGAAGAGTGAATTCCTTCTTCTTCTTCTTCTTCTTCTTTTTTTTTTTTTTTTTTTTTTTTTTAGATAAAAAAAACTCTTGGACACTCAGGGCTTGACCCAGAGACTATTGCAGTCAATAGAAAGATTTCCATCAACTTCAGAGGGCTTTGGATCAGGCTGGCATCTCCTATTTATTCTGGGATATGTAGTATGAATATTAATCACTGGAGCTCTGTATGCTGATTTTAAATTACATTGCTCTCACAGAGACTGTATTCACTAGCAGCTCACAGTTCTGGAACTCTTTTTGAGAACCATGTTGTGTTTTGCCGAGAGTTTCTGGTGTCCACAGAGTTATTAAAAGGAGGGTATGTCAACACTGCAAACAACAGTGTGGTATAGTAAAATCTAAGGTTGTTATAAGCAAGCCAGGCTGGAGACTGGAAAGTGCCTAAGTGTAGCAACACAGCTTATTTGCCCCACTTCTTGGCTGATGTAGACAGACTGTTCTTGGCAAGCAAGCAGACTCGTATTTACACTGGGCAGCAGACTGAAGTGTGTGCACATGCTAAGGAATCGAATTCATTACAATTATGTTTTAATTCTCATTAAATAAATAATATAATAGTATTGGCAGAAGTAGAATGTCCTTCCAAATTAGCAGTGATTGTAGTTGAAATAGTGTTCTGAATACCTGCCTCTAAAAAACTTGATATAACTTCTGGAAAGGAGTCTATTTTTCTTTTATTTGTAGATTATGGACTTAATATGTTTAATCTTTGTATCTGCTTTGGTAAGCAGCCTTTCATCATTTTTCCCATCATGTAAGCCTATAACAAATTCAGCCAAAAAATGGCTTGATCTGTATAGGTACACACCTGAGTTCTTCTTTTTCTGATTTTTGAATCAAAACGATATGCAATATGCTTTAAGCACAGGTCTAAATTTAAGTATGTGATTCTGTTTAGGATGTGCATGAGTATCTAACTTTTAAAAATCATTTTGTAAAGTGGTCAATCAGCTCTGAAGATAGAGGAACTGTCCCTTCTTGATACATTCTTGGACCTCACATTGCTTGATTACATTCAACAAAATATCAAAGGGACAAAATGAAAACAAATTCTCCTCACTATGGTGACTGTGTTTGCTCAAATATGTCCATATTTTGATAGAGCTATTCTTTTTTAGGTGCCACTATTTATAAAGAGTGGAAATAAAAATCTCCCCTCCTGTTTCTCTATCATGTTGTTGTCTAAATTGTTTCTCTCAGCTACCTCTTCAGTCACAGCATGGATAGTGATTCAAGAACCTGAGAAAGATACAGGAATAGCAGAATGGAAGGAAGCACTTACTTAGGGAAAAAAAAAAAAAAAAAAAAAAAAAAAAAAAAAAAAGGAATGATAGGATTGCTTGGTTGGGTGAAATGGTAGCTTTTTGGTAGTTTAGAGGCAAGACCACACTAGGACAGGAAAAATCCCCAATTACTTTGAGGATCAGATGCTTCCAGCTTTCCCATCTGCAAAAACTGTGTCCAAGCTCTGCGAAGGATGGCTGTTCCCTCCTGGACTAAATGCTCTGTAACTCTGGAGTGATGCAATTTGCTTCTCCATTGAAACATTTCCACAACACATGTGTGCTCATCCTACAGACAAAACATCACCAAAAGGGTATTTAAAAAGTCATTGGAAAAGGTAGCAGCTGAAGATCAATAATCACGTATTTGGAAATACACCCTTCTGCCTGTGTAGTGGAGCCTTCTCTAGCCTTGTATTCAGTGGGGGCTTCTTTGTGTCTAATTTAGTCTTGCTTTTTTTCCTGCTGAAAGAGCATTCTTTACAATCATTTCTCACTGCTGTCTTGGACTTCCATAGCAATTGGATACACAAGACACCCTTTTATTCTGATTTGTTCTCTTAATTGGTTAAACTAATCCCTTATTAGCACATTTGCATTGTTGTTGCAGCTTGACAAAGTGACTGTGACACAAGTATGGCTTATTAATGCATTTAGGTGTCATGACAAGTGATTCCTTTTGTTAAAGACTGGATACTGCATTTTTTTCTTCTCACTTTTGGAATTGCTGCTCTGTATTCTGAAATTTTCCTGAAGTTTGCTTTTCTTATGTTTTGTTTGATAGTATTATTATAAGCCATTTCTTTCTGTTTTAAAACCAATTCTGTATGGCTTTTGTTTTTTAACATGAAGACTGTTATTGGATTGATGGATGGAAATTTAGAAATGTTTTTGTCAATGACTTAATTCTTTTATATAAATTAGAGAAACATGCAGAAGATAGTGATCAGCATAAAACGAATGAGAGAGAATGGAAAATCCAATTATGAGAGAGAAAAGCCTTATACTTTCCAGGTATGTAAACTTTTAGTTCATTATTACCTACTTCCCCAGCTCTGATCCCATAAAGAAAAAAAAATCCATAAAACTCAGGTATCAGAGTTCAGTAGCTCCAATGAGATCATATTTCATGACTTCTATTAAACATCTGATCTCTATGTAGGCCAAAGGTAAACTATTGAAAAATATTTCCCAGTTAGAAAAAAATCTCTAATTTTACCCCTTCCAAGATAAGTTCATGCATCCATTCTTAAATATCTCCTGCCTTGGAATAACTTCTCTGACTTGATTAGCTCCTGTTCTATCATTGGGACCCAGATGTAGGCTTCCACAGCTATTACAGCTGTGCAGCTGGATCCTAAAGACAAGGTAGAGGCAGGTCACCAAGCATGTTGTCCTACATCTTTTCATAAGAAATTGCACAATATTAAGCTATGTGGTGAGACCATCATATTGTACTTGTGGCATTCGAAGACAAACTAGATCCTCTGAAATGCGAATTGCTACTGAAATTTTGAGTAGCTTCTCCAAATTCATTAAATCACAATAATATTCAAAACCTCTCTTAAGATCTGTGAGTTATGGTGTTAGGTACAACACCATACAAACACATAACTTGATCTATGATGATACATAGGAGCCCAGCAACTACTGGTGTTGTCAAATAGATCACTGACCTTCTGTGTCCTGTCTTCTTATGTCTTAATTTTGAGGATATCCTTCTTTTGCAGACTGGAAACAGAATAAATGATTAGTAAGGTCCATTTTTCTAATAGATTTGAGAAATGCAATTAGGAGGAAAGATATACCAAAGATTTTTGGTGATAATTCCTCTTTTTTTTTTTTTTTATTTCATTTTCTTTCCAATCTTTCTTTCCTGCAAAGCTCTGTTAAAGTTAACGTGCAGAGCCTGTGGGTTATTAAAATGTAGCAGTCTCCTACATGTACCTTCTTGTGCTTCAGGAAGGTACTTTTCACTACTCTTGTTCCTGATACAGTCATTTAACACCTATGCTTAGCAGATGTCAAGTCCTGCCATTATCAAAAGCTGGGTTCATTTTACAGTGAAGAGGAACCCAAATGGAAAAGACATGGGCCAAGATCCTCCAAGACCCCCAGGCATCCCTGCTATAGAAATAATGCCCCATGTGAAGGGCTAACAGTTCACCAGCATACCAGGAGGAGAGCCGCATCCATGTTCCTATACTTAACCCCTGAAAAACACAGGCAACCTACTTTCTGTGTGATGCATTTTGGTGTTTGCAACTTTTGGTTCTTGGGGGTCAAAGTGGAGACAAAGGCTCCCTGGAGTTTTCGATGCATGCATGACAGCACTGAGAGCAGGTGCCATGCATGATCCCTGCCACTTTCCCCCCCATTGCATTACCCAAAGTGCAGGGAGCCACAGGCATTGAAGCTGAAACTGTCCCAGCTTCTTCCAAGCAATGCTGGAAGACTCTGACTTTGTGCACTATAGCTTTAGTTTTGCTCCACAGCTTCTAACTAGTGGAAAGTAGACAACATTTTTACCCTTATTAAAATGTTTATTTGTTTTCCTACTGGAAATCTGCCTGGTCAGAATTACAGACCCCTCAGTCTAGACCATTTAATGAAAGTGCTAGTGACAGTATTATAAATTAAGCTAATAGACTGGCTATAGCTTAAGAGAAAGCTTTTATTTTGGTTCTTGTTTTTTATTGATCACTCAATTTTTGTGTGATAAGAAAATTATTATTTTTTAAATAAAACACAAAAAACACACAAACACTCACTCTTTTATCTAGTTTGAGAATTCCATCCTTGGTTTACATCAAGCAGCTTCATTTATATCTCAGTGAATTTAGCCCATTGTTCTTTGAGAAAGGAAGCCAAAATATTCATATTAGAAACATGGTCTTGACTAACTTGGTCTTAAGGAGGTTAGATTAGAATGAAATTGGAATTTTAGGATGACAATATAAAGCAGTACATCGCAAGCTATATTTTTAAAATAATTATGGCCTTACTAGCCTAATCTTTTTAAAGAGATGAAGATGCATGCAGTTTGACAATAGCTTTTGATTAAATTTCATAACTGCCACTAGAGACTACACGTTATGTATAGTCTGGGACCAAATGATCTAATAGCAGCTGGACATTCATGTGATGATTCCTAGTGAAGACAATACAACTATTCTTTTGAAAAAAATAGATATTAGCCTTTTAGGTATTGTACAGGGGACTAAATTCTGTTCTAAGAAGTGTCTCCCAGTTTGCTTTAATGTACATGCATGCCAAAAGAAAAAAAAAATATTTGATGTTTAAATATTGTAGAGAGGACACGAAAGTTTAAGAAGGAAGATGGCCCATCTGTATCTGTAAGCGACCAGTTATACTTCAGATTTTTCTTCTAAATTCTTATCTCTATTTTGAAACAATTTCTGTTGGCTGTTCTTATCAGTATTTTCAATATCTTATTCCATTTCATAACACTGCTTTGAACAAAGGAAAGTCCTCTTTGTTTTCCTAATGATCATTTCTTTAAAATTGAGCTTGTAAGTAAATTTCTTTCATTCTGCATATTCTGAAAAACTCTGAGGCAAACAATCCTGCTCCCTGTGCAGAGCATTTACAGATAAGGAAGCTGCATTCTTTCCTTCTCTGTGCAGGTAGCACAAGAAATAAATTGTCTGAAAATTACTGCAAGAGATTTGTGGAGAGGATTAGCACTACAGCATCAATTGCATTTAGAGGCAAATCATGAGACTCAGCCACCAGACAACTGCACTGTCCCTTGCTAATACAAAGGAAGTTCCTACATAAGATACTGCTGGTTCAGATATCATTATTTCATGTATGGATCCTCTCTACTGATTCTCTACTTTCATCCATAAAGGATCCTCTTGTTGTTAGATGTCTTTGTGATCTTAGAGTTAAATATCTCTCATGCTGACCATCAATTAACAGATATTATCAGTTAGCTGATATCAAGCTTATTAAGCTTGGGTTAGGTATTAGGTTAATCTTAGGTTAAGGTTTTTGTAATTCAGCCAGGGGTTAATATCTGTTGTTGACCTACCTGTGATAAAAAGTTTGTCCATGTATAGGTGAAACTGAAGCTACACCTGCAAGTTAAAAGGATAGAGGTGTGATATAGATGGTGCTAACAAATGATGCTGCATTCAGTCTCCTGAAAGTTCATGTGACAGTTTGCCCAAATCTGCCAAATGTAGATGCCTTTCTGTTATCCTGTTATGGGAGGTCTATGTTTTAGGGAGCATTGTTTTTAAAAGGCTTAAGGGGTACTCAATCTTTTAAACTACTTATTCTCCCTTAAGACATCCCTATTTCATATAGTTATGAAATAACCACATAAGACTTGTGGTTAGCTCTTGACAACTGAAGGGAAAGAAAGCAGGGGACAGAAGAAAAAGAGGCTTAAATGGGGATTAACTTGACTTCCATCTTTCGGGATAGAATTCTCTCTATATAGTTGTTTCTTAGTTTTCCAGGGTAAAAGCAGGTTGTACACCGAATACTTGGCTATAATACCATCCTCCAGGACTGCTGCCAAGAATAGAACCAGCAGGGCTCTGCTAACAGAGCCCAAACCCACCAGAGAGGGTATTGTGGTATTGCAGATTTCTTTTCTTTCTTATTTTCTTCTTTCTCCTAACATGCAGTCCTGCTCAAGTGGTAAATCCATTGAAATAAATAGAGCATATAAATTAGTTTGCTTTTCCTAATGTCTCACTAGGTGTTGAAATGGTTAAAAATGTTGGCGTTTACCCTAGCAGAGCCAGGCTGCAGATGAATAGGGGCAGTTTGTGCCTCCTCAGTGTGAGTGTTTCAAGCTGTCCTCATCCATGCACAAGGCAGCACTGTATGCAGTCAGATTCAGAAGATTCCACTGCCTGCAGGCACTGAATTTCTTTTTAAACTTTTTTTTTTTTTCCCCAATAAAGGGGAAAAAATGTCCTTAACTCTTCAAAGTTTGCCTTGGATATCTTTTTTCCTCCTGTGCTATCACAGCAGCACAAATCTGAATTTTTGTCTTACAAACGCATCTACACTCTGGAGCAACTATACAGATTTGAACGTTACAGATTACATAAAGGAATGCAAAATTGCAGGTTTATATTCAATCTGCCAGAAGGAAATCAGCCAAGTGAAAATACACCCCAAAGCTATCTCTTGCTAGTTTCAATGCACCACTCCATAATTATAGAATATTACTTGCTTCATTGTCATTCACAATATCGTTTCTTAAGAATTTCTAAAATCTTTTATTTTTACTTTCTGTTTGTTTTATTTTCCTTTGTCAACTTCTCTCATGCTATTATCCATCTCTAGCTTTCTTTCACTTGCAGAACTGTAACTGTTTGTGTTGTCCTCTGTGTACCTCACAGTAAACTCTGCTTTGTCAGAGCTGGAGTTTGGTGAGTAAAAGGTGAGTTGAAGCCAGTGAGAGCTTCCAGCTCACCAGATTTCTGTGTACATGGTTTGGATCTTAGTTAATTCAGTTAAAAAGTCAAAAGAGAACAGCTTGCCAGTTTATCCAAAGCTATCAGAAACTGCAGACCAAAACTGGCCTTGTTGTGGGCTTCTCTGGTCCCCCTCAGCAGCCACCTGCAGAAGTCTGGCCTTGGGATGGACCTGTCAAGAACACTGATGAGATTCCCTTGGAACTAACCCTGGACAAAAAGAATGAAAATGACACAAAATAATCTGTGTTCAACAAAATAACATTTGAAATGCCAGGGTGTGTTTCATCAAAAGATACCTGACCTGCTCTGTGTCTGAGTCAGTGACAGGCTGTCAAGCTTTTGGCCTCAGATGGAGCAGAGGAACTATTTGCTGATTCTGGCATTTGAAACAAGCAATGTCAGCCTTAAAGTATTAAAAAATGAGATTATTTATAGGTAAAATTAATTCCATCTTGAAGAAATTCTAACAATCACTAACTCAGAAGGAAGTTATAAGACAGGATTCCTGTGTGCCTCTAAAGGAAGATTTTTTTAATTAAAAGTAAGAAGAAAAGCAAATTTGAGGCAAGATGTGAACTTCTGCAACTAATTTACTGTATGCTGTACAGAAAATAAGACTGCCTCTTTCTTTGATTCAGAGCCATACTTTCTGAGATGCAAAGATATAAGGAAAAGAGGGCCATAAATTAAGCTACCTCTTACATAACCAGGCCGCACAATTTCACCCAGTTGCTCCACTGCTGAAGTCCTGGTTTGAATTTTTTGTTACCAGAAGCAAATCTAAGGTTCAGTCAGGACAGAGACTCCTGCACTTCCATTTACTTCCAAGGTCAATTATCCTCATTAAGAAACAGCAACCCCATAACCCCAATAAGCTTTCATAATTTTGATAGTATATGTTGGAATAAATGCAGTTATTTAAATGGATTTGGCTCAGGTTATACACAAAATTGATCTCTTGCACAGCCAAGTTTCTGAAGCGGAACAGTTTTCTAACCTGAGAATCCATAAGTTCATTGCTGGATATTTACATAAGGGTTTTGATAACTACCAGGAGTTCTTTCCTTAACTTAAACTTTTATGATGTTTTTTTCTTCCCCTCATATAGTCAATCCTGTTTCACAGTGAATTAAAAAGGTGTTGTAAGTATTACTTCATTTAGCATATGCCTAAGCACATGCACTGTCATTTAGGGGAAGTATTTCTTCTGCCTTTAATGCTGTTAGCTGAAGACAGTCCTTTTTTTTTTTTTTTTTTTTTTTTTTTTTTTTTTTTTTTTTCCAGGTTGTATGTATAATTATTTCTATTTTCAGTGTTTATTTTTAATTTGAAATTCAACAATAGCTTTTCTTCATTCTGCTATAGGAGATTGCTTGCTGAAGGGCAATGCCCAGTAAGCAGCAAAAAATCTCTAGCAGTCAAAAAGCAAGTTAATATAAATCGAACAGAGGCATTTACTCTCTTTAGAACATTACATAATCTATAGTCTGCTATAGATCCTCTCTTAAAGATAAAATTTACTATGTTTCAGAAATCATTAATACCAATAATGCTACATGCCTTTCAGTACTATATGGGGGCCTAAAATCAGAGGCTGATCTCGACTATGTGGGTGTACGTAAGCAAGCCAGAATGACATTACTCCAGCGTTGTTCTGATACTAAAGAACCTTTAGACACTGAGAGTTCAGCACCAAAAAAACCCTCGGCAGAATGTCTGTGTGGTTGCAGTGCACTCTACCTCGAGACCAGATCTCCAGGCAGCATCTGACGAAGTAGCATTCAGAAAGGTCCTGTTGTACCCCTGACACTGCTGGGTGCTACAGCCCCTCCAGGCAACACTGACTCACAACTCCTGCTGATGACAGTGCCCCGTGCAGATGCAGTGTAGCACTTCTGTCAAAACCAGAACTATTGTGTTTCTACGGTGTGACTGTGCTAAACCACAGCACGGTCAAAATAGCACACTGTGCCATTCAGTTTGTGTCACTTATGGGTTCTCTGCTTAGTACCAAGTCCAGCTTCCCAGTCAGTGGCCATTTATTTCTGAGGAAAGAGAGAGAGTCCTTCTCACTGAATAAGATGAATAATTCCACTAAATTTTAGATATGTTAGAGCTTTGGTGCTCACATTCTCTTTGTCTTTCACTCCTTTAATCTCCTGTGGCTATGCTGCTCGACATAGGAAGTCTCTGCAGACAAGCGGGTACCTTGTGATAGTCACCAAAAACAGCCATAGTAAAAATGAATGTATTTTCCATCAAGGAAACCTTAGGTCTCAGAGGAGGAAGAAGCTGTGCAGGCGGTCACGAGCAAGATCAGTGTAGTGGTTTTCAGTCAGTCATCATTTGCATCATAAAACCATCATCTTTCTGAGCACAAAGGAGCAGCAGGGCTGGCAGTCTGCTTGCCCCACAATAATAGGCATATTACAGGTTGGGAATTGGGAGCACTGGCTGAGCTGGTTAGGGATGTTTCACACATTGACTCCATCTATGAAATGCCTGGCTCTAGACAGTGCTGTTCGTCTCTCACTTTTATGAGTGCTAAAAGGTTTTCTCTCCTCTCTGTGGGGGGTGACAAAAATGCAATCTAAGTGTGTTTCTGCAGTAGCACCAATATTTTTTGGTTGCCATTTGCTGTTCTTGTTACAAATGGCAATCTTTCTGTTAGCCTCATTTAAATGATCACTCTGAGGCTACTATACTATACATCATCTTTAAGCTACTGAATCATGATGGCCTTAGGGAAATTTTACAGATGTCTTGCCAAAATCCATTTTTTTCCCCATGATGAGCTACCAGGCTAGTTGCTTGGATTCATTTGCCACAGCTGTTTTCCTCTTTGACCTCAAAGCTAAGAAGGTATGTTGCCAATGAAATACAAATAATACTGGCTTTTGAATTACTGATTATGAGAATTACCTTCAAAAGAATAAAGATACAGAAGAAGCTTCTTGTCCACTGAATGGAACTGCTTCAGTGAGTATTTTGTCTTAATTGTTTTACTAATTTTCTCCTTTCTTTCCTTTTCCTGTTAACCTGTAGACAGATAAATGAACAACACAATTCTAATGTGTTTATTTATTCTGAAATAATTTAAGATGGACTAATATCTCCCTGACAGAAAATTGCCAGCTCAGGTGTATCATGGCATCACTCACTGTGAGCTATTAAATTTCTACAACAAAGCTACTAGGTAGATACCTGGTTTTACTTGTTTCTATAGTTCAGATGTACTACATTTCCATTTCAACCACAGTTGTTCCTATATAGATTTGCTTGTTTATTTGCATTTTTTTTCTAGGTCTCTGACAGGCAAGCAGCATACAAGGGTTGATGAATATTAAACTATAATTTGTCTCAAAACTAAAGGCAACAAATCTAGGTCAAAGATAATGCCTTGGGCAAAGTCCACAGAGGTTCTTTTGCATCACTGAATACTACAAATCCTATCTTTGTGTTTAAAAATGCTTATACCTGAGCAAGCAGATGTCTCTTTCGGCATGGGGCATATCATTTGCAAAGCTTCTCAAGAATTTAGTTCTCCAGTCCTGGGCTCTGGATTGCAAAGAAATTGAAATGTCACCTCACAATATTCATTCATCTAATAATTAACTGATCTTTGGGATGTGGATTTGCATTTACTGCTTGTCCTTTTTTGAGGAAAAGACTTGCTCCTTGGATGACTGATCTAAACAATGAACCAGGATGATCTGAAGAGCTGCTCGCATTCTCGTCAGTTAAGATGAGAAGCTAGCCCACTTGGTAGAAAAATTCACTAAAAGCCTCTGCGTTGTCATTCAGTTTTATTTCTGTTTTTCTGCAAAATTTCTGAGTTCCTGGTCATCCATGTTGCACATATGTCACAATATTCACAGTCTCCCCTCTGAAATGCATTATTACCCTTATAACACAGGCTAGTTTTCTTCTGAGTCCAGGGAGAATGTGGCTGAAGTCAGTCTTCTGCAGAATGTGCTAGCTCTGAACAGCGAGGCTGTGGGCAAATCCTCACCAGCGGACTTAGAATCAAGATCTATTCCTTCACAGTCTACAAAGGCCACGAGCAAAATGCATAATGAGTGAGAACTGAATAACTTCATAGCCTGATGGTAAAGATATTAATCTGGAAAAGAGATGATTGAAGTTTAGTTTTCTTATTGGAAAACATATTTAACTGCTTATCAAAGTAGGAGAGATGCAACAGGAGATACTGTCCACTGCTTACTCTCCTTCTCATTCCTTACAAAAAGCACTCAGTAGATGTGGTTTTGGCACTCATTCAAACAGAAAAGAAACCTGAATCCATGTAAAGGATTCCTCTGCTGCTGCTGCTGCAAAAAAAAAGATCTTTGCCACACAGAAAAGTTGAAAAAATAATGCTACCATGAAGAATTCTTTACATTCCTTAAAACGTTTTAAAGGTATAGAAATACCAAGGACCTCTGGGTCCCTGTGTCTTATTATGGGTTTTGGAACTTTTATTGGCGGTATGGCTTCAGTAGTATTTCACAATGTAATTAACTTCTTATTTTGGATAGATAGCATGACTAGAGCAGGATAAAGCAGACAAAGATGCTCATAAAGCCACAGTACAGAATGTTTTACCACAGTAGTGCTGTTTTTATGGTGTGAGGCATTACCACAGTGCTGACTTGTTTCCTCTTTCCTGAAAGGTGGCAAGAAACTATAGTTTCTTATGTCTGAATTATGTGCTGCTGTTAACTAGTGAAATATGCAGAAATACAGTTCTGCTGGTCACCATGGTGACATAGTCTATGTCTTGGCAATGAAAAGAACTGTAGCTCGTCAATAAACAGTTTTAAGCATCAGGTTCAACAGGAACATGTGTCATAATGTATGTCACTGAATGGCACACATTTCCTATGTGCTTATTTCTTTTTCATTCCTTTAAATATCTTTTATTACCTGTGGTTGCAAAAGTCTTCTTCAAGTGTTTATAAAAGAACATTTATATGTATAAATGTATAAAATATGATAAACTTTTTGCCTGTATTCCTCCCTGGAAGAATTTGTGCAAATGCAGCCCAAACAAATAGAACCTCCAGTTCACTGCTAATTTTTTTCCTACTTTGCTTTTTACACAAGAGTTCCAGTTCTATGCTGTTTCAGTCACCCGTATATATCTTTCTCCTGACCCCCCATGAATTGCAACTGGTAGTGGAGATTACCACATAAAAATATCAGAATGATCTGAGTTGTTGGACCCTGGAAAGTAGATACCTATTGATTAATGACCTTACAGATCACAACAGAATTGCAGGTAGTGATATGTAAGCAGTGCTGCCAGGCTACACAAGTCTCTGCAGAGTCATCTAATCAATGCCCGTCGTATTCAGCTATTCATCTATTTCATAAGAGAATGGAGAGTCTCCCTTGACCATAGCTCATGGTTGGTGGGTACCTCATAAAACACATCAGAAAATACTCTCAATCCTTCTGAGAGCTATCTTAAAGACAAAGTAGGTGCTAAGAACCCATCCAGCTGTCTGTTTCACCTAGCTTTTAACACCTTTTTTCTACTTTTAATGTTTTCCTTTTTCTTTGTCTTATCTGTATGCCTAGAAGGTTCCATGAAGTTGGACATAACTTTAGTTATTATATATCCATTTAAACTTAAATTTTATGTCACATATGCCAAATTGGTGTGTATTAGCACCTTACACAGTGTTACAACCAGGTATTTTATGTCAGGACAAACCTGGATAGTTCTTACACTACCTTGTTTATAAATGATTAGACATACACATACAGGTTACACATAGTTAGGCTAGAGCAATATAGACTAAAATAAGTCAACATTTAGGCCTGGAGTAGGTTATGTAAAGCTGAACAGTGCAGCTGAAGTGGTTGGAAGTTAAGAACATAACTGAAGGGAGCAACTGAACAATTCTTGTAGCTAAACAGGATCCCAGTGGTTTGCTTCTGTGACCTCTGACTTAAGGTAGCTATAGAAGGGAAGTGAAGATGCAGAGAAGATGTATAGATGGAATTAATTTTTTCCCTAAAGAATGAATCCATAAATCCATATGTATATGAAATCTCCAAATATATGAGCTATAAGGCATAATGCATGAATCAAAGACATATGCTGATAGCGACTGATGCTAGAGAGGCTGCATCTAAGAAAACGAAGTGTTATTTGAACAATATTTGATACAATAGGAAAACACATGGTGTAGTGTGGAAAGCATTGGAAGCGTACAGGAAGGAATAATGAAAACACAGTCATTTGACTTAGGCTGTTGAATATCTTCACCCTATGGGTTAAATAACACTTAATTGCTATTCTTGCTATTTGTCATCTTATTTCTGTAAGAAAACTTGAGACCAGTAAACTGAGGCTGCTGGGACCAGTGAGTGGTGGGAGAGGAAGACTCTAGAGCATTTGATACTGGATAAGCTGGGGGTGGGTAAGCAGATGTCCAGGAGCGACCAGGGTCACTGAAGTGCCAGTAGCGGCCACTGCTAGTGGGCCAGTGGGAGAAGCAGGCCCATGTGGAGGTAAAAAGAAAGCAGCAGTGGAAATGAATGGCTGCACTCTGACTGACTGCAATCCAGTTAAAGCATTTCCTCTGAGTAGAACATTTATTAGGGCAACTTACCAATGTAGGTTACCTAATGTCTAATAAAAGATGAACTCAGTCTACAGCCCCCTTTTCAACCCAGCTAATAAGATCATTCCAGTTTACAATCTATTTTCATGGGTTTGTCACTCTTTAATTGAAACTATCAAATAGATTAAACTATGGAGCATTGGCTGCTGGGGTGAGAGGACATGGATAGATACACATACCCAAGCACAATCATGTAAGCCTCATTTCTTTCATAAATTAGATTAAATAAGCTATTCAAGAAAAAGTACATAAAGTCTTGCCTTGAAGTCTAAACTATTCTGTTCTTTTTCCTAAGATGACTTCCTGATGAAAGACACATCTTTAAAAGGTCATAGCTAATGTTTGCCATAGAAATTGCTGCGGTCACCCAAAGTCCTTTCAAGTTGCAGAGAGTGAAAACTTTGCTTTTCTTTAATCAAATATACAATATATTCACTAGACCATTTCTAGAATATGGCTCTTTAGTTTTTCTAGGAATCTATTAATTCTTTCTAGATGATTTCAAAAATTTCCTGACACCTTAGTTGTCTATAATAAAGAGAAGCACAAAAACATAAAAATGCATTAGTCTTAGTTAACCTTTCAAATGACACTATCTTTTTGACTCTCACAGAAAGTTTTATATGGATATTTACATTCTTTCTCTGAATTCAAGTTTGGGCATTGTAGAGTAATAAAGTGGAAATCTCCAGCTGAAAACTATGACTTTTTACATAAAAAGTGTGTTTCTTTGTTCTTTTACTGAAAATAACAAATAAAACTACAGATATCCAATTGATCAAGTTCCTATTAATGAGAAAAAGAACTGAGGCAAACTATTTAAATGCATGTCTTTCCTGACTTGAGCCTCCAATAATTAAATATATTTGCATTCTTTGGTGATGAAGCATCTTTTATACCCATCTATCTCGGAAGATCTATGTTGAGCTATTTTGTGCATGTGTGTGTATGGGGAACAACAGAAATGAGATATTCCTTAAATGCATTTCTAACTACAGACATGGGTAAAAAATTGAGAGACTTGATACGTGCTTATGCTCAACTGCTGCTGTGATTTCTAAGGTCTTATACATTAGCCCAGGGACATATTTAAGTGATAATAGGTTCCTGTTCAATGACAGAGCACGGTTCAATAATTCCGACAGGCGACACCCCTGCCTAGCACAATCCCTGTCCATCTCCAGCCTGTCTCCAACATTACAGAGCTTTCATGCTTATTCCTAGTCTTACAAGTGATCCTGAAAAATTATCATATAGGGGTCTTCTACAGTTCCTGTACTACTAAGTGAAAGAACGGGAATATCCTGTGCCCTAGCTATACTCTGACTCTTGTCTATCATAACCTGGTTTGCACACAAATGAAAATCATACATAGTATGGCAAACAAGAACTATTCTAGCTTGTTTTTCAACAATCGTATGATTGTTTTGCTGGCAACTGTGTTATGGAGGATGTCCTACTTTTAAATAACACATTTAATAAATACTGAGAGTCAGCTATAAAATAATTTGTACTGTAGCTATTCTTAATAGTCTCAGGCAGAAGAAGGACATGTTTTAGGATATCTGAACACTGTTTAAGAATATTGTGAACTTTAACATCATCTTCTTAATTTCAGGTTATTTTTGTTATTCTACCTTGCTGCTGAAAATAAAAGTGCATCTGTTTTTCTATAAGCCCATTTGTTAATACACCTGTCAGCCCACTTTTTCAAATGTATTATTATGTTTATTTCCTCCTTAAAGCTGAAATAAATAGCAGTAATTAAGTTGATATATTGATTTTTTTATATATTAAAAACTGGCAGCTTAGTAAATATGACTTCATAGTGCAAGTACACTTTCAGAACAGTAAGCACTCTACTTATTCTATGTCTATTGTTTACTAAAGCATGTATTAAATTATTCATACAAAAATATATTTCTAGAATATATCAAGATCTTAAAGACCTCACATTTTAATAAATGGAAAGCTTCAGCATTTAGGAGAATAACAGGTTGTTTTCTTTCATTAGACTGTTTGTGCAGAGGAAAAACATGAGTGTCTAAATATATCCGATGCTGATATATGCAACCATGCAGTAGGGCTATATCTAATGAAAAGCACTCTTCACTTAACTTTCTTGCCTCAGCAAAGTTAATTTGGAAGTTTCTGGCGAGATAGAAAGAAATCGTACTCAGATAAACCATATGTTGATAATGTTGGAAGGACATAAATGTAGATTAGAAAAGTATTTACAATTACCTCATACAAGCATAGCTATTCATTCACTTGTTCAAATCATTTTTACATTTACAATTCCTATTATAGACTATCCTTCATAAACTGTTTAAGCATATGCTTAAATCTCATTAAAAAAATCAATGGGATCTAAATACATAGTTAAATATGTGCTCAAGTGCTTCTCTGAAGTAAAATCAGAAAATATACCCTTTATAGAAAATATAAAAAATTAAAACTCTCAGTGGTGTAAATGTTTGTTTCTCTCCTGACTGCTGATTGCCCGGATCAGTTCTTCATGAAATCAATAGCAGAACTGCCACTAACTTTAATAATGCAAGATCAAGGCCGTAATTTTTACCAGCTTGAACACATTGCTTGCGAGTCTCCCTTGCACTGCCCCAAGTACAGAAGTGTAGAAGTATTGTTATCTTATTTAATTTGGTTTTCCTGATAAACGGATTTAATGCTGCCTTGGCATTGAGTTTGTGTACTACAGATAAATCATTTCTCAGAGCCATTCCAGAGCATTTTCTTCCCCTATTGTAACAGGAAGAAGAATATGTATTACTAACAGTTTTATCCAGTCTCCCTCTACCAGGTAGCCTTTTGACTTTCCTGAAGAACTCCGATTGCTTTCCTACAGTCTCTCACCATAAAAAAAAAAAAAAAAAAAAAAAAAAAAAAAAGTAAACAGTTATATTACATGGGTGTTGCCTTAGGAGTAAATATAAAAATCTTTAATCAGAATTACAAGGATTAAAAAAAGAAAAAAAAAAAAGAAAAAAAAAAGACTCTCCCAAACTCTGCTATGTGGAGACAGCTTCAGGCAACTAAGAAACAAAAAGCTCACAGCTTTCCTAATTGGAATGCTAGAATTATTTAAAGTGAATATAGCTCCCAGGTTTCTCCTGCCTCAGAACACATTCCTTTGAAAACCTCAGCAAAAGTCTTTAATAATTTAAATACTATCTTCTCCTTCCTTTTTTTTTAATCCTATGGAATAGAAGAGCTTGAATATCAAATTTAGTAATAAAGTGCTGGTGGCATTATGGACGCATGGGCCCACTTGACCTTAAACTTTGCTATTTAACATTTCTTACATGAACAATATGTGAGGTCGATCTCTTTTCCCCAGTATAATTTTATTAAAATATCTGAATAAGGAGAAGCATGAGAAAGAGATAGTATATCTGTTTCAGTCATTAATTGCTTTGTATTTCACCTCAGCTGAAACTCGAACAGAATCAATTTTATGGTCAGCTCCCATGGGAGCACTGAGGATAAGCAATGTGAACATGTATCAATAGGCGTTGGATGTCCACCTGAAAGAGCAGTGCACTTCAGAAAAGGGAAAAGGTGAGATATACACTTTACTACTGGGACTGTGGAGCATCATAGTGACCTACGACATATGGGACCCCAAGAGAAAAATTTTAAGGCTGAAGTATTTCACTTCCTTAAAAACAGAGACATCAGAAAATACCAAGCCAAATTTGCAAATTTTATCAGACCAAAAGTCTAGAGAAAGTTTATCCCTGGATTATAAGAGCTGTGGCTGCTGAACTTCCCAGCCAATAGTCCTGACATGAATCAGAAATATTTCCATTTGCATGGCAGCTTGGAGAGTCAGCTCTAACCTATCTGGCCACAAGCGTTTCTAAAAATGTTTGTTATAGGTCTCTCAGCTCTAGTTCTGGGGAGGAAAATACACATATACATATAGGTGTATATGTGTATATATGTGTGTGTATGTGTATATATATATATATATATATATATATAAAATAACATATTTAGAATATATTGACATACAGTATTGACATACAGTATATGTCTGTATTTTTTCTATGTCTATACTAGTTGATAAGGATGGTCATAAGACACACATACAAATGATCAGCTTATGAATACAGCCTGAGAAGTAGACCTTCACTTTTCTGTATGCGTAATTTATGCAGTCTAAATGGGCATTCTTGGGCACTAGTACTCAAATATCTACACTGTTACATTTTCAGAACAGTCCCAGTCATACTTTGTCTGAAACAGCTCCCTTGGATGGTTTGGGAACCAGTTCAGGGACCAATCCCAGACACCTTGCATAAATTTCTGTTCTGAAAATTAATAGTACGGGCACAGCCTATAACATGCTAGTTGGCCTCATTGCCAAGGAATCATCTTAGACGTCTTTATTTTATTCATATAAACTTACTGTATACATTAAAAGAGGTCTAGTGGATAAGCTGCCTTTCTACTGTGCAGGAGGCAGCCACATTGATAAATGATTGGAAGAAACCGAAGCTCTCTGGTGAGTCACACACGTGTAGCTTTGTGGTCATACTATGTGATGTACGATATTATGCAGTTGCATAAGGAACATCTTTGTCTCCAGCTTTAAAAGTTTTCACAGAAGTACAGATGAAAATTAATAAATACCTGTTTGATCCTCTGTGTCATTTTCTTTTCCTATTACTCATTCTCATTTTTACATTCAGAGCAACATCTGGTAGTCCAACATGGAATTACAGGATGAACTCATATTCTCTCCCCAGCTATTTGTGGTGGATCCAAAAGGGGGACCATCATACAGAAGAGGAAAGGGGTTATGCGGTTATAGTAAAAAGAAAAGAGTATTTTTGTATATTTGTAAAAGAGAGTAAGAGTGAAAATGTTTGCATCTCTAGGAATGTAAACGTCTTTCAAACTTGCAGTTGAAATCTAAGAGCAAATGAGAAGATTCTTAAGAATACTAACACAGCTGAGTATTATTCAATCCTGGAACACTCCAGAGTTTTCAATTCAGAATCAATTTCAACTCTGCAACATCTGGTTTAGTCTTAAATTCACTTGCATGCATCCTAGCAACCTTAGCAGGTTGCCTGGGGAGGCTTAGGAGGCTTCATCATCGGAGGTCTTTGCTGGAGGTTACACAAAACATCTGTTCAGGAAGGACTTAGGGGTAACTGAGTCTACCTTGAGACAAGGACTGGACAGGTTATTATCCAAGGTCTCTTTCAGCCCTATTTTTCTAATTCTTCATGAATAAAGTGCAGCTTGGCAAGACTGTGACAAGAATGATGTTCTGATTAAAGTCTGAAAAGTCTGAATGTAAACTCCCTTCTAAATACATTCCAGAATCCAACCTAAGTTTCATGGATTTGTATATGCAACAGATGTATATTAACAACATATTGAGCATATACATATATGTGTATATGTGTATATATGTGTGTGTATGTGTATATATATATATATATAGTAACATATTGACATTTAATGGTATTAATAAAGTCAGAGTGATTTGAATTGTTGGAAGACAAACACTACAGTGTGCCCCTCCCCTCTCCTCCCCCTCAGTTTTACAATAAGGAGATTACATGTAGAGAAGTAAGATAATCACATAACTGTTAATGGTACAGCTAAAAATAGCTATTCACAAAGTTTCAAAACACTAATAAATGATTATCAGACTCCCTTTTCTTGTCTATTTTATAAATGGATATATGTTGCCTCTACAAAATTACCCTCTTATAGCAAGCAGCCTTAAACATTAGTTGCTTGAAAAAATCAGGTCAGGTGACTAGCACTTCCCTTACAAGACACTTTGAAATTAAAACATCTTCACTGAATGTTGTCAGCAAAAGGATGTAAGATTGCACTGAGGTTCACAGAAAGATACTGTAATATTAAAGAATTTTAAAAGTTGCAGATTCTCCCTGTTTTGAAAGTTGCACTCACTTTTGGCAAAGCTCTGCATCTAGGAGTAAACTTTAAATCTCTAAAAGCAAAATAAACAGACAACAAAGTCAACATAGCATCATGATTAAATTATTTGAAAGAATATAAGTATGTGTCTTCTTATCTGTCTGCGTGTGCAAGTATTCTGTATTAAACATTATCAGCATTAGAATTCAGGAGAGGTGATTGAAAATATTTGAGGATAAAGACAGTAAACAAAAAAAATCTATGTGCTTTGCTCAATGTGAGACAGCAGTATCAATAACAAGTTTTGTCCTTGTAGGAAGAAAGTAGCATTTTAGAGGCGATTACGAATTTTAAAACAGTGTTCACTCATTGTACTACATTAAAGAAAAAGAAAATAATGTGAACTTTGATTTGATACAGCTGAAAGGACAAAGCAATCACACTGAGTTCAGCAATTCCAGCATGTTCCAGTGTCCATGAAAATCTCTGGAAAGAATCTTAGGGAGTCTACCTCCTAGAAAGGCATATATTAGCAAGCAAATTGGTAGAATCAGTTATGTAAAGCCTATAGCTTCTGACTGACTTCTGAATCGTAAGCACATGGCCCTTGCTGTGCTTTATGTCAGCCATAAAGACATACCTAACCTGCTGCTAAATCAAAGCATGGCAGTTGTAGGATGAAAGGCACCAATGTGGAATATTCTTACTTTGCTGACTCAAATTTATTTTAAAATATTAATAGACTAACTTTGTATTGCCAGGCTGTCTGCCAGACTGAGTATTTTCTGTCTGAATCTCTCTAACTTCATTCTAGATCAAACTTTTTCTTTTATTTTTCAATTGGCATAAAACCTGCATAAAAGTGAATAGTCAGCAAAAATTTGATATTGAAAGGACCCGTGCCCATACGTGATATAGATGGTGTCTTCATTGCTCGTGTGGAGTACAGATGCAGTTTTAACAGGCACAGGTGATGGCCTCACAAACATGGTCTGGAAGCCTCCTCAGGGTACAGTCATTGACCCTGAAGGACTCTTACACAAGGTAGCAGGAAGGCCCTGAGATCACCACCCTCGAGGCCTGACCCACATGTGACATCCTTTTTACTCTAGTTTCGAGACCCTTCCTGGCCTGACAAGCAAGTGCCCTCTGCAATTCAGTAATTCAGAGTGTTCAGTAATTCATAAACAAACCTAAGCTAGCTTCCAACCAGCTAGCTCAGGTCGTAATAGCAGATTAGCGAGCTTTCAGTCCGCTCTGGAATCTTTCTTAGGCCCATAATATATCTCTTTGAAGTCTTGAGCTGTATTATCTGTACCTGAGTGACCTGGAGTGAAGAGAACTTGAGTATTTCTACATGTGCTCCAAGTCATCCCCATGGACTTCAGTGAAGTAGTCAGTGATGAGTAATAGAGTTACACAACTCACTAGAGTGAGGGTAAGAGAAACAAAGTGGAAGACCCAGGTGGCCGAGATTCCTATTTTTACTGTGTAGTTTGAAGCCTATTTTGAATGCAGGTAGAATCTGTCTTGCATTTTGGGGAAAACTACAAATGCTGACCTTCTAAAATGAGAGGTTCAATAAGTCATAAACCACAAAAGCATCTAAGTCACAAAAATCATGCATTCTTACATGAATTCAAATAAAGGTGTACAAAGAAATTAGCTGATACTGCTATGATTTGTTGCCATTATACTGAGCAGCCTGAAATTTGGGTTGCCTTATTCTTGATGGGTTATAATGATTACCACACTAATGGCGCAAAAATCTTATATAATATTTTGAAATTGAAATAATTATTATATCATTTAACAGTAATAATAAAAGAATGTTTGTCTCTGGAAACACCTTAGATTTCTTGCTTGTTTCTCCTTCCTTTGCCTCATTACAGTGACATTACTAGTTAGACTCAATGTTAAACATAGTTTATACTTTCTTGCCGGAGTTACTTTAAATTATTACTACAGAGGCTATCATTGTTTAACATACCAAGAAAAAGGAAAATTGGATTATAAGTAATAAAAAGCCTTGCATAGTCTTAGCAAGATTTTTTTTTCTGTTGTTTTCCTATAAAGTAGCTACAGGCAAATTCTATGTTATTTGACATACCTGTTAAAAACAAAAATGACTTTGTATCTTTGAAGACAAAATGTTCAGTTGTAACTGAAAATTCTGAAGTTTAGAAGAAAGTTTAACTTCTGTCCTCTACACTGGAAGAAATGCTGTTCTCCTGGGACTATTACAGAAACACTTGAAGCCAGAAGGGAGAATTAGATAATAGGACCCCTTATATTCAAGTTAAAAACCTCACCTTTATTCAACAGTCATTTGAAGCAGAAACATGAGAAAGGGATCCTTTCATAATAAAAAGAAAAATCTTAGTTAACATTCAATTCTATGAAAGGTAACATAGAAACACCTCTGTTTAGGAATAGACAAAGAAACTCCACTGTTACAAGGCTTCAAATATCAGATTAGAACACTAGAGCGTCGAGGAATTTAAGTGCCTAATATATTTTAAGATATTCATTGCAGTGTGACTGGCTTTTCTTTGCTGTATGGCATGGCTGAGCATACAACATCGACATTAAGCAAATAATGAGAATGTTGCTATGGAAGGATTCAGTGAGAGCAGGCCTTAGTTTTAATGCGTTAAGCCATCATCCAAGTAATTTTCTTCTTGCCATCTTCAATTTGGTACAATACATTATCATAATAAAGGGAACTGAGAGCAGCAGGACTTGATTAAGTGTCAACCCTCTCAGAAATTCAAAAAATGGAGAGTTTTAATGTCTTCTTTTTTTCTCCAGTTTCCATCTGGATCTATTTGAGTTTATGCCTGTGTTTATCCACATGCAATATTTGGTACTAAAAGGGTTCAGAGTTCTCTTGAAAGCTAAACTAATGATTCTTAATAACATTCTTATGAGTTATTTTATTATTTTACTTCAATTTAGATCATGAAAAAATAGAGATATAGAGTGACAGTAACTTGTTTAAAGTAATGTTTCTTTTTCTTTTTGACCACCAACTCTACTGAAGAATACTAATTTCTGCTATCTGCAAACAGCATTGAAAGGGTAAATTAATTAATATTTGCAAAGGGCTTTGTAATCTTGAGCTGAAAGGTGCCAGATAAGTGTAAAGAATTATACTGTAAATTATGCATAAGTATTGTGAATGCTGCTTTTTCAGATGTGTCTGCTACAGAGATCACTCAGTAGTTCAGACATCTAAAATGTGAATGATGCAACACACTTAGAACTGGTTAATTTACCTTTGAGTGTATAAGAATGGCAGTCTACAGCTATGTAAGAGACATCATCTTCTATATCATAAGGCAAATCACATTTTGATACCACAAGAAGTTCCATGCACCTTTGAAGTTGCATCCTAGTTCAAAGTAAGTCAGTATTCTTTGTTTTTCATACAATTATGAAAGTGGTATCATGTCAATAAATGCTGTTTTAAAGTGAAAGCAACCTAGATGGAGAAGCTATAACTCACAGAAAAACTCTCTCTCTTATCAGTCACTCATCAGCCACTGTTCAGGCTGATATTCCCAGCTCTCCTGAAAACTGCTTAGGAAACTGCTTAGGCAATAGTCTACAGTCACAACGCTTTGAAACCAGGGCTTAATCTGGACTGTTAAGTAGTTTATTCTCCAAAAGCCTGGAGAAATAAGAATGCTGATGAGACAGAAATGATTTAAGAGTGGAAAACAGTGAATCTTTGGGGATTAAAGCAAAAGAAGGTTGAAATTGCAATTAATGGGGTAATTAATAAGGAAGATTTGCACTATGTGAGTGATCAAAGGGCCTTGGGTATAAATGACATGTTTTCTCTAAGTCCAGATCTGTATAATGAAGCACAGAGCTTCTCCAGAGAACTATTGACTGCATTGACTTCTGACTAGATCAAACAACCTAACCAAGCTGGCTAGATCCCTAAATTCAGTGCCTGGGTTGGCATTGAATTGTTCTAAAATGGAATTGAGTGGTCCTACTATTCTAATAGTAGAACCCAAAAGCAGGAAGGAAAGAACCAGAGGACTACTGATTACTTATTTAAAAATATTTCAGTAACTGAGAATATGACATAAATTAAGATTGGGTAGATGAAGAGTTTTCTCAATATTTTTTTTCCCTAGGGTACTAGGTGAATGAAATGTCCAGGTGGTACTTGAAATATAGCTAAATAAGATGTCTGGATAATATATCTGGTAAAATAACACATAAAGCATCTGCCACTGAAACAAGTAAAATTTAATTTCCCTAATTTGAGAGAATCCACCAGCAAAACTGTCCTGTTCCCTTGACAACCTCAGTCTCTCCTCCATTGACCATGAATTTCCTTTATCTCCCCAATTAACACATTGGCTCCTGTGCCTACAGGGCTGTCATCTCCTGCCAGCAGAGTGGCACAAATTCAGTGTCTTTAGCACAGCCCTAATGGATGTATTCAAACTAATAACAAAAGATGACCTACAAGGCAAACAGCAGAATATTTGTAGACTTAGAGGATTGTGATGGTCTGAGCAGCAGCTAAGGCCTAGATCTGTGTGGGAAAATAAAATCTGTGAAGCTGAACATTGGATTGGGGAAGCAATATGAAAGAAATACAAAGCAAAAGACAAAAACAGAACATTTCAGCAAGAGTGGCAGCTTAGCACACTATCTTTATGGTGGTATAAAAGCTAGATAGGAAAGGAGAAAACAACAATAAAACTACAGAAATGTTGATGAAAAAAAGCCTGAAAAAGAAGTGGATGGAAGCTGGAAAGACTACAGGAATAAGAAGTCTTCTTAACCTTTTGCTTTTAAGTGTAGTATTCTTCATGTAATGATGTGTCGCTATATTATTTGAAGATAATATGTGTCTTTTTCTCTTTTTCTTCAAAAAATAAAGACAGAAAGTCTGAAAATCTGACCCTGCCTGTGAGGCTGCAGCAACTTTGCAACCTACGCAAGTAAAGATCACCTGAGAGTGAATTTCTGATTATGTCTTGCTGTGTCCAATAATTTTCTACCACCATTCCATGAACACTGACAGTGTGTAATAACCCTTCAAATTCTCATCTCCTACCCATGATGAGATAGCTTCTTTAGAGGGTTTGAAAGCCAGTCCAGGAAAATGAGAGGAAGCCTGAGTCCTGGGTCAAAGTCATCCAAACCTTCTATGATCACCTTGGTAGAGGTGAGTACAGGCTATAAAATCTGCCTTTTAAAGGGAGTTTGTGCATGTCAGGATGCTCCAAATTGGGAGACTCAAATTAGTGCTTGAAGAAGAGGTTAGGTTTTTCTTCAAAAGTGCCAAGCAATGAGAAGACAGAGGCGTTATTTTTCTGACAATCAGATCAATGATATTTAGACGAATAACATGAAATCCCACCTTTTTCAAGAAGGATACTAACATAGTTTTTCCATTTGCTTGTTAAAGATATGAAATCCATTTGTTCGAGTTACAGAATCACGAATCACAGAATCACAGAATCACAGAATGAATGAGGTTGGAAGGGGCCTCTAGAGATCATCTAGTCCAACCCCTCTGCTCAAGCAGGGACACCTTCAGCATGTTAGACCGGGTTGCATCCAGGCAGGCCTTGAAGATCTCCAGAGAAGGAGACTCCACAACCTCTCTGGGCAACCTGTGCCAGTGCTCCGTCACTCTCACAGGGAAGAAATTCCCCTCACGGTCAGGCGGAACTTCCTGTGCTTCAGTTTGTGCCTGTCACATGGGACAGCTGATAAGAGTTTGTCCCCGTCCCCTTGACACCCTCTCTTCAGGTACTTGTACACGTTGATCAGATTCCCCCCTCAGTCTTCTCTTCCCCAGGCTGAAGAGGCCCAGCTCTCGCAGCCGTTCCTCATAGGGCAGGTGCTCCAGCCCTCTGATCATCTTCATAGCCCTACTCTGGCCTCTCTCCAGTAGCTCCATGTCTTTCTTGTACTGGGGAGCCCAGAACTGGATGCAGTACTCAAGATGAGAAAATGCAGATCATATGTAAACCATCTAACATTAGCAGAGAAATAATCCCGTTGTCAATATGAATATTTTAAAAAGTAAAAAATGCATATATTCAGAGTTGTTTTGCTAGTATCCATTCAAAATAGAAAAGATTAGGTCCTGGGATTAAATAGGTGTCTAATGTTCATGATTTGCATAGCAATGCTAACCTGCAGGAATTCAGAAGACAAACAATGACTATGCATAAAGTCCTATCCAGGAAAATAATCTGGACAAAAAAATGCACCTTTCCCTCACTGAGAAGAATTTGGGTTTAAATGAGACTGTATTAGACCTCGCTCTTTCACACAGAAAATGTTTTATATATTGTGTGAAAATGCTGATGCTGATGCTGTAGCATTTAATATGATGTTAGCACTTTTTTTTCATTTGTAAAATTATTCTTAGAAAACATTATCTAAATTAGTGAGCCTGCTAAGTAAACATTAGCATATGTAGAAAGACTAAGATACTTTTCTGTTATGGCAGATACTTCATTGGCCTTAAACTGCAGTGTTTTGTTGGAGGTGGGTGTGTAACCTGGAAAATTATATCTCCCTTGCCACTAATTTATGCAGGAATGTAAATTTAAATTTTCATGCAATGCCAAATGCCTCTGTGTGTTCATAGTCTATTAAGCCATATGTCACACATTATTTTGCTAGCTGTTAGTATGGTATAGGCAAATGACATGTCCCCTAAGATATCTGGAGACATGTTGAGGCACTAGTGAAGAGAAAAAATATAGGATGAAAATAACAAGCTTTGGAAAGAATTTGTAAAAGATTTGAAAGGACTTAGAAGCAATGCAAACTTCTTTGTAAGAAGCATCATATATTTTAATCCACAGACTTTTAAACATACTGCAGATATATAGGGTTGAAGAAAGATCTAATTCTACCTATCTAATCCCCCAAAAGTTCTCACTTACTTATCAGCTTTGCTTAAAAAATCTATTTTTAAATGCTTAAAGTAGAGAATGTAGCAAAAAAGACATTCCAAATAGATTTTTCTAGTACAGTAAATTCTCTATTACACTGGGAATTTCTCTGCTCCTACCACATAGTTTTACCTAGTAAGTATGACTGACAGTTTTCTCAGGAAAGGTAATGAAATGAATTACTTAGGCAAGATATATGTTAGAAATTAAGTGCACCTCAGGAGTCTATGTCAAATCCTAGGACGAGGCTACCAGTTCTCCAGTCCTCTTGTCATTTCTAAAAACTAAAGTTAAAATATATATATATATATATATATATATATATATATTGTTTCAAATCCTTTCTGTCTGTAGGTCAGATAAAGCAATGCATATAAATCCACTGGTAATGATATAAAACTGCCATAACTATATTATTTTTTCATAACAACTTGGGCATCTGAAACTCATGTATATTTACATGAAGCCTTTTAAAGATACTGAAATGAGCACAACAGCATATCCTTAAAACAGGGAACCAGATAAATACATCCTCTATGTATGGAAATGGTAAAAGAAATCCAGGAATGTAAAAAAGTTTGATCAATTAACCTGATTTTCAGTCTGCTTGAATACTGTTCTGCAAATCTGCCTATTCTTAAATTATTCTAGTCATTAACATATAACTATTTTCAACTGAACTGATCTTCAGTCTGCTTGAATACTGTTCTCCAAAGCTTGCCTAATTTTGATTATTCTAGCCATTAACATAAAACCATTTAGCTGTACCATTCAGTACTAGCCTGCTACTCAAAAGCCAGGGAGCTACTGCTTGACCAAGTACTCATTAGAGCACCGTTTCACTGTTTGCTTAGTAACTTGTCTGTTGCACATCCTGTCAGGTTTGAATCAGGCTGTCTCCAAGCAAATATTAGTGGTTAAAGGTAAGATTCACAGCACTATCTAAAACGCAGGTAATAAATATTTAACTGTAAGGAGTCCCTTCAGTTCAGTCCTCTGCCAATTAATCTGCGTGCAAACCTGCCAAATCCTGCCAGGTTCTTCCCCTCTCCCCCTGACAGATATTATCTCAGTTCAGTAGAATTACCTTCAGTGCCACTAGGAAGGCTAAAGGACACTAATGCAGCCTTGATTGTATTGGTGAATTATCAGTCGCTTCAATATATTTTGGCCTACATGAGTCACGGCAGCTTAAGCAGACTTTATTTTATTAAGTGAAATTCTATACCTCGTAGGGTTCAAGACATCAGATTAATTACTATTAGTAAGAACTCTTCTAGTCCTAAAAATATGTTTGACAACCGTGCATGTGAGCTGTTAAGCTAATCATTTACAGCCAGTGACATTCAGTTCCTCTTTCAGCCTACCGTCTGCCTAGAACATAAGAGGTAACTTTCGCAGAGTTTGGAATACTTATTTTTCAGCAGAAATGATTTACATTTAGAAAATACAATATTCCTTCTATTTAAAATGAATGAGGTGTTGTTTACAATGATTAGACAGCAACATTACACAGGCCTGCAACATCATTGCTGTGTGGAGTGTAAAGAATTGTCACCATTAACTTTGGATTTGTGATGAGCCTGGAGGCTTGAATTGACATTGAATTCACCATTTATCCAAATATCTAATCAACAGGATTTCATGGAAAACTTCAGGGCTGTTTCCAGAAGTTCATGAAGAAAGTAGACCCAGGTCTCTGTTTTGTTTGGCTCAGCCACCAGCTCCATCAGGTGGGAGCAGTGTCTGATATTGTGGGTACACTACAAGGTACGACACCCCAGTCAAGTGCTCCAGTGGTGTGCCTTAGTGGACTTAGACATGGCTAGATGCAAGGGTGGACGGGATATGCTGGAAGCCCATGTTCAGGCTGTTTAGGAGAGAAGCATGGGCAAGTCAAGGGAGAGGTGGGCTCAAGAGCCTTCTAGGTTTCTGCCTGCTTCCAAGACTGGCCGTATAAATGGAGGTCTACAGTTTGTGAACCTGATGGTTAGTCGTTCTTGTCCTCACACAGGATCCTCTGCTCAGACCATGAGGATATTGCTATAACTGAGTAACAGTTTGCACAATCAGATCAGACCATATACATCAGAAAAACACTCTACAAAAATACTTATTGTGCTTATCATTTAATCATGCATAGAAGTTGTAGGTAAAAGTTGATGCAACGTGTAGAATTATCCAAGTTTTACCAGAAAAAGAGGAAACAGACCATGACATTTATTTTCTAGATGGTGCAGGAAAGACAACGCTACTACCAGTGAGGTCAAGAAGCCAAAGTCATTTTCCACAGGCACAGCTTGGGCAGCGACATGGCTCACTGCCTTTACCAAACCGTGCGGTCTGCTCTGCCTTCCCTTGTGAACTGAAAAGACCATTTCAGACCTGATAGTAGCCGGCAGTTCAGGCTTGAGGCACATTTGGTCCATTTATGCCTCTTCCAATGAGAATATACACCACTTTGTGAAATTTGATGAGAACAGCTTAAAGAACGCAGGGGAAGGATGGTTATACATCAGTCCTTTCAAGCTTATCTCAAATTTGAAAGTTGAGTTTTTCAGTCAGTGATTGCAATGCCACAATTCAAGAAAGGGGACAACTCCAAAACAGCTTTTTATTTTTCTAGCAATTGGAGTAGCAGGAGAAGAGCTATTGTTCTAGAGAGGTTCAAATCTTTTTACAACTGACAAGCTTTTTGAAAAAAGAAAAGTATGTTGATAATTTTAATCTCTTCTGACTCAGACGTGAAATAACTATTGATCTTTCATTATCTGTACCTTTAATCTCTCACTCCAGCAAGAACTTCCAAATAACTTAATGGATCAGATGAAGAATAATTTTACCAGGAGCAATCTCATAGATTTCAAAGAAGTCTTGGTACTCAACTTTTCAGTCTAATTTTGATCTAAAATATGTACTGCATGAATAGGGTGTATATTATTTATTGGAGAAAAGCCCATTGTATTTCAAATAGCATTTCAGATGAATTATTAGGGGAAAAAAAAAAGAAAAAGAAGACTAGATAGTATTAAAGATCTCTGCAAAGACTGCAAAGAGCTTTTCCCATATGTCATGTTCCAGCTATGATAAAAATAGCGGCATGTCACATCATATAACATTTTATTCATAAGGCCAAACTCTGCTGGGAAATGTCTGTGCTTTGACTTTGGTAGGGTCACGGTAGGTATATGTCAAGGTACAATTTTTGCTATAATATTTACAGCTGACTTTTTACCTGCATTTAATATAATTAGGCTTAGTATGGTAATATCTCTGTATCAGCAAAGTGTCATGGGGAACTAGATCCTCATGTCCTTATTTACAATGAGGAGAATAGATGCATTGTTATTTTTTTTCTGTTTAACTTGTAACATACAACTAACTGCAATTGCAAATATTTAATCCATTATTTAATATTAGTGCTATTTTAACACTGGCATTGGATACCAACTGCATACACTTAGTGGTAAATAGGGAAAACTGTCTAAATTATATTTAGTACTGTATTTTGTTGAAGAGTGCTTCAACATCTTTTATCCTTGGAGAACATTCAACAAATATAGTACCACGGTTGGCTTGTTTCTGTTCCTGTCATTATTTAACAAGAAATTAAGGTCCTGCTAAATATTAAAGATAATTCAGGAACAAAATCTCTTTTCCAAGATACAGCTGAATAAATACAAAATATGATCATTTTAATCTTAAAAATTATACATATCTCCTGCACCAAATTGTTTAAGTAATAACTGTTTCAAAGAATGAGGGAACATATTTCCTGAAATACATGGGGCAGAAATTTAGGAATATAAAATTTTGTGGTCCAGAATTTAAGGCAATCATCACTTGGCACACTATTATATGATTGTTCTGTGTATGGTTTCTTGTGCTTTTCTCTGTACTGCTGACAGCCAGAAACACAATATGGACTAAAACAGGACATTCGTCTATTCTACTTTTGGCAATTCCTTTACTCTTCATAGAATTCCATGCTTGTATTAGATGCCCTATATCTGTCATTGTACCCATCTTAAATTTACTTATTACCTCTGAAAGACACCTGCAGACTTTATTTGTGGTGTTTACCTTAGGAATCTTTCTGAAGAGAGATGTTCCAAGAGTATAATTCATTCTGTGTACAGCATTATGGCAGGGGCCAGTCAAAGAACAAACTGTGAGTCAGTTTGCACCTTGCTCTTTGAGAGCAGTAAGCTACTTCGTTCCTTCATTGAGCAAATTACTCACCCATGTATGACTACTCACTGTCAACTATTACTCCAGGGAGCAGAGTCTCTGCTTTTACCACTTTCTACATAAGCAAGACAGTTCATGTTCTTCATCTTCCTTCCTTCCTTTATTTATTTATTTTTTTATTACTAGCATTTGGAATAAAGAAGTGTTTTACTTCCCTGTGTCTATATTCAGTGTGGTCTGCACAGGCCAAGAACAAATAAAAGTTCATTGTTAGCAGAGCCTAATCCTGCAACTCAGAACATTTCTTTGTTCAGAGATCTGTACCGTAACGCTCCTCGAGTAGAGGACGCATACTAAAAATACAGTTGGAAAGATGAATGAGTAGGGCATGACTGGTCACTGAATCTCAGTCTTTATGTTACTATAGACAAGAAGAAAAGAGACTAATGAAATGAACAGACAGCTAAGAAATTCTTTGTGTAATGACTCGATCTCCAAGTGGACTTCAGAAGGGATTTTGGGAAAGCTGTAAAAGAAGGGTTTTTTTGTTTGTTTGTTTTTTGTTTTTTGTTTTGGGGGAAGGGGTGCTGAACCTGGTGACTATTCAATAGGGCAGGAGCAATGACAAGAATGAGAGGATCTGTTTTTAGATAGAGAAAATTCTCATAAGGTAGCTGTGTCTTTGAGTAGCGGGGGAAATGCAATACTACAGGGAACAACAAACAGTTTAATTCTTAATGCGCTATGAAGAAAGGAGAAGTAGCAATATAGAAGGTGCTACTACAGCAAGGGAATTCTGCTAAGTTAATTTAGGGTGTTGGAAGAGAGAAATGTCTAGTATGTTAGTTTAGTACTGACATTTGTAGGAGCCTGAGAGAGATTTACATGAACAGCAGAGTGCCAGTGGTTCCTCTTTTTGTCTTTCACAGCTATCAGAATTTCTTTCCCACATATTTAACTAAGCATTTTTTTTTTCTATGAGGAAACATCACTGTTACACTTTAGTCTAAGGGACTAATTTGATCTTGAAGACACTGGGGAAAATATGAGAGTCTCATATAGCAACGAGAGAAATATGTAGTAGACAGAAATGCTACAATGTAGGTATGGACTGTTTTAAGAAATCAGATAAAATAATTCTGGTATTTCATTATCAAACTGAAAGCAAGATCTTGCAGACCAGTTCTGGGGACAGTGCTTAGCAAAATCACACTAAGGTTTGGAGGGTATTATAAAGCATACATTACTTCTGTATGTAAATGTTAAAATTGAAATGGATCTGAGGCATTTTGAAGGTTAGAATTAAAATACAGAATATTCTGCCTAAAGCAAGAGTCTAAAATCAGTAAATACCTTCAATAAAGACAGATGGAAATTAATTCATATGTGAGAGAGTAATCAAGTCCAAGAACACTGTAAAATTAGTATTAGAGAGGAAGGAGTAGAGATTAAGGTAAATATAAATAAAGGATAAGCCAGCAACTTTAAAGAAAGACAATTCCTATATTGGATTATATCAATAAGATAATCATAGTAAATCTAGCTTGGTAATAACATCACTCTAATAGTACTGGTTTAGCTTCACTTGAAATAATACCCACAGTTTGGGATGGTACATTTCAAAGGGAACAGAAATCTGCAAAATATCAAGAAAAAAACAATAAACTTTCTAAGACATACAAAAATTTTATCTGTGAGGATGGTATAAGATGATAAAGCAATATTTTTTTTTCTCTCCTGAAAAGATATCTAAAAAGAGAGAGTATGAATGTTCTATAAAATAAAATCTAATTTCCTCCCTTCTGAATAATGACAATATAGTATTAGAAAAGGGAAATCTTATGTCAAAAGCAATTATCCGTTACCATTTGTTACTCAGAACAGAAGATGTAAGGGAATTGAAGCGAATTGTGTTCTGGCATGGGAGGACACTTAATAATCATTCCTGGCAGGAGAATCAACTGCGAGGAAACAGGCTGAAGTAAACTCATTTGAAATATTCATGGCTAATCCTGGGACCACGTGGGAATATTTGGATCAGCTCTACCATAACTCAGGAGGATGAACTACTACAGATGCCTTACTTGAAGTCCCTTCCAAATAATTCACAGAAGCTCATTTGAGAGTGTTTACTTATTTAAACTAAAAAAAACTATTTTGAAAGTACAAATCCACGTCCCAAGTTGTTCAGCATGTTGCAAGTGTAAGTTTAGTTTAAAGTATTTAAAAGGGAGATATCTTTAAGGATATAGGTCCAAGTCAGTATACACCAAGGGCTTAAAAAGCAGGTGTTAATGGTAAAGAATCCTAGTTTTCTACCTTGCTTTCTACTAGCCAGATTTTCCCTTCTACCGTAACACAATATCTGTTTCTATTTCCAAAGCGAACCAAACTATTGTGGGATCATAGCAGATGTACTATTTTGATACAGATTATATCTACACGATTTATTTAATCTTTAGAGTGGCATCTTGATAATTTATTAACTAGGACATAATAGTAATTCAAAACAACAGAGTAGCACTAAAATGAGATTGAACTTGAATAGAAAATCCAAATAAAGGATTGCAAAGGAATGATAGTCCAAAGTCATTTGAGAAATTAATGGCAGATAAAGAAGTAGATCACGTCTTTTAAATATCAATCCATTATTTTATTCATTAGACTGCACAGCATAATTAGTTTGTTCTGTTTTTTCCCAGCAAGATAGGAATCAGAGAGAGATAACAAGGTCCCCTGTATCAGAGACTACTTATAGAGAGTTAATGTCTCTTACTATCCGTTAGGCAATAATGTTAAAAAGTATAACAAGAAAATCGTTTGGCTAAGGTTAAACTCAGAACAGATCTTAAGCAACAAATGAAGGAATTAGGTATAATTTAGGCGTTTTTATCCAGAATATAGGTACTCTGATTCCCTATTATCTGCCTTGGAGAGGTTTGTATTTGAATTTCTGCAAGTACAGAATCTTTGTTTTTTACAGAGCTTCCCAGCTCTGCAGCTGTCCTACAATTACACCCAGCTAAGATCTACCTAACAATCATTTTTTTGCATTGGCTAAGGCCCTCTTCAAAATATCTTGGCGGCCCATGTTTTCTTTCAAAACTTTTTTGGAAGAGTATGCATCTCCTATGTTGCATCACAAAGCTCAGTTTTATTAGAAATACAGATTTCAGTCCTTTCTGGATTCACCTGTGCACCTCTTAGAAGGTGGATTCACCCTAGACATCACGCTGAATTAGAGATCATTTTTCTACATCTCCTCTTGAAGCTGAAAAAGAAAGTGAAAAGCAGGCAACTGTCATGAGGCCAAAGAGAAAGAATAAATGTTAAGAAGCACAATTCAGTATACAGGTAGCTAAAGCATTCAGCTAAGAAAAAGGAGGTGAATTTCTGTTGATCTCCAAAATCTGTTCATGTTATGTAGGTGAAACAATTTTGGGGAAAAATATAAATCACCATTAGTAGATTGATTACAACTTTTCTCCATCATCTCAGTGCCTTATTAGGCTATAGAATTTTATCTGCTCATAGGATATTTTTATAGATATACTGAAATCTTTCCAGTCATGAAACTAAATCTAAGAGAACCGACTGCCAGGACATTCTTGTGAAGGTGCAGATCAGGTTTTGAATCCTTTCAGACGTAGGTAATACTGTAGGAAATCTATCACTAGCAAAAATACAACAACAACAAAGAATTAACTCTCTTCAACAGTGGAAATTGTTATCCCCATGGAAAAACTCAGTTATGTATTTCAAATAGACAATATTCAAATAGACACATTTCTGTATTTCTTTGGACTCGCCTTTGAGTTTTCCTCCAATTTAGCTGAAGATGACTATATACCCACTGTGCCAGGCGCATTCTTGTTCAATGTGTTGTTTTAACTTCCCTTTGGAGATATCAGTGGCCAAGCCTACATGCTGGAGAAGAGCTGCTCTCTGGTGCTCCTATCACCCTGGTCATCCCCAGACTCTTCCTGCTCTCTGATTCCATCTCGGGAGGAGATGTGTCCAGGTTGTATCTGTATGTCTTACTTTCTTGGCTGTCCTTCCGAAGGGGTCATCAACGGCTCAGGTATCTGCTCAGTATTAATTTGGAATCCAGACCACACTGTGATCTGTCTTTCTCCAGGAGCACTAACTCAGTCTAGTTCCTTCCATGCTCCATGCAGAACAGCTCAGTTCCTCATCTGAGGTTCTTGATTTGACTGTAAGGCTTAGCTTCAACAAAATCTTTAGATCTGCGTTTTCAAAGTTCTCTTTATTTTCCTATTCAACAGAATGTGAAATTAGGAATTTAAATGTGAGTTAAGCAGCTGCATATTTTGAATTTAGAGGCAGGTACCTATGTGCAATTTTACAATCCATCATTTCCTGTGCATAAGGATTTTATTGCCCTGATCCTTTATTTTTTTTCTTTATAACTATCACACATCTGTTCTAAATTAATTCTAGACTCTGAATAACAAAAATATTTCTCTAAAGACCCTGCAAAAGGCAATCCTTTCATTCTACATAGTAATATTTACTGGATATTGGATATCTATTTGAATTTTCAAAAATATCTGAATGTGAGTGAGTGGTGGTCCTGGTACATACTGGCCACAATTAATAATTTTAGTGAAAATTTTAGATGTTTTGGCTGTGTATGCTTTAAGGATTCTAGATAGAGTCAGTTCTCTTTCTTTCAAATACATTTATGGCATTTACAATATGTATGAGAAAGTTAGTGAAATATCTGCCTGTTAAAAAGACTCTCTTATAGTGATTTAATTCTAATTTTAGAAATAATCTTTTAATTTAGGAATTCATAAAAATTGGTATGAACATTTTTTAAATATTTCTCTTCCAATAAATTGTGTCAATCATTAATTTAAGAAGAGCAACATAGTGAAATATTTCAGACAAAAAGCATGTATTTGGTTTTCTGTCAGACCAATATATCAGCAGAGTGCTGTATAATTGATATATGATTCAAGATACAGGAAGAAGGAAATCTGAATGTCTTTTGTCATAGACAAAAGAGTAAGTAATTTTTTTTTCAAATAGTAGTTTCATTAAGACAGCTCAAAAATAATCTCTTCTTTTTGCTCATTTAGTGTTTCTACAGTCTTCAAAACAGCTTTTTAGTAGTCAAACTCACATGCAGCAACTCTGTCACCAAAACTGAGTGAAATAATGTGATTCTACAATTTAGGCATCCACCTCAGTCCTAGTGGTTCATATTTTTAATAAATTATAGGTTTGAAATTGAGACAAAACGAAAATCTCATTTCTTTCTGAACCAAAGATAGCTTAGAGGTTAGACACTTGATGGCCACATGAAAAATTTTGAACATCTAATGATTATTAATGAAATATGTCCTCACAACTGCCCTGTGAGATAGGAAAATAAAATCTTACTTTGATGATGAGTAGTAAGGGATCAAGCAAAATAAATGGCTTACCTAATGTTACATAGGAAGCTAATATAGCTTAAGAATAAAAGTTTAGCCATTAACTATAACATCCTTTCCATGTGCTGCCCCTTCTTGCTTGGAAAAATTTTGTGGCATTCTTATTAGTACACAATGCAAAATGGAATTAAAATTCTTTATCTGTTAGTTGCACACTATCCAACACACATGTCTTACCTTTTACACAGCCATATTTTTGGCTATAAATGCTCCTCATATCTTATTATTTGTTAACAATTAGATTTTCCCTTTGACCTTATAAGCTTACGGTCATTCAGTTATACCTCAAAAGTTCTACACACCTGACACCTACTGAGAAATTTCTTAGCAGCTCACAAGGCCTAATAATTTGTTTAGATGGTAGCTTTCTTCAAATCGCACAATACTATAGACTTCATCAAAATCAAAAGAATTTTATCTCTTTACAGTAGGATGTTGTTATAGGTGTTGTAGTATGTCAGTTGCTAATCCGGTGATGTGCTTAGTGTACTATATGTGTGAAAGTATGGCCATGGCATTAGCTACATGTATAGAAATATTTGATGGAAATTCATGGAGGTCCTCATTGACTCTTCATAGTCTTCTTGCAATGAAATGTGGATTTTTGCTCAATTTGATAAAAAAAACAAAGGCAGCATTATTACTGTAATGAAACAAATAAGTAACCTGATTGGCAATGACAAGCTTCCTAAGGGTGGGAATTCTTGACTCAAGCAGATCAAGACACACTCAAACCAGTCAGCCACCAAAATTTCAGAAACATTATAACTTTTCTTAATTATTAATATGACAGCAATTAACTCTCATATTCTTCACCACTGAATATCTTTTTAAAACATACATCCTAGTCTGTCAATTGTTATAGATTTGATGTCAAAAATAATATGGTGTCATTCCCTGTACTGTGTTTGATAAAAAAAAATGACACTAGGTGATTGTACCATGTTCTTTTTTTGCAGTAGCATCTATCAGTATGAAATGTATATAAGTCATAAGAATAATCAGAAAATCAAGCTGTGGTTGACTGCCTAGCACTGAGAAGGGACCTTTGTAATACTGCCACCTGGAAAATGAGTCAATTCAAAGTATTGCAGCTGAGCTTCCAATCCGCCTAATCCATCATTCTTTCTGGGCTATTATATTCTTTTATTCTGGAAAGAGGTCAATTCAATATTGTGCAGAAGCATCTGCCCAGAATGAAGTCTTCCTAGAGATGAAACGACCCAGATTAGAATGGTTTAAGATCTGGTTCAAAGGTTGCTCTCCCACAAACTTTCCATTCTCTATTCACTGCAAAACCTGTGGTTCAGCATACTGGCCACTTAAAATAGTTTTCTCCAGCTAAGTACACCAGTGAGGACTGTTGGACCGCAGCACCTCTTCACCGCATTTTCTCTTACTACTTTCTTTCCTCCTGCTTTGATAGAAAGAAATGTGTGGAAAACCAGAGCTGTCTCTTCATGAAATGCTTTATGCTAAAGTCCTCTGACAGGTAAAGTCCTAAAGACGAAGCAAATGGTCTAAACTGTAATTAACAAAGCTGAAGATGCAAAACATAGCTGAGACCTATGATGAGGATAACCTATTGTCTTTGCTATATTACTGTAATTTCCTACACTCATTTCTCCATTTCATAAATAAATAAAAAAAGATAATAGAAGAACAAGTGTATTTCATGATAAAAACAGGAACATGGTTTTGAAAAGTGATTTATAAGCCAAAGACTACATACAATTGCTTTGTAAAATTGCAAGCATCCTTTTGTAAAAACTGATGATGTTATACTTTCACTTGCTATTTCTATTCCCTATGCTGGCAAGTTTTTAATCTGAAATAGCTCTGCTGAGGAAAGGAATCATAATTAGCAAACATGATATGAAGTGTCCTGCCTTTGAATAATTTTATACCAAAAGCAAGTGTAGATTGCACAAAACTACATGTTTAGTTCGATAAAAAAGATAATCAGAAAAGAAATATTTAATAGGATAATCTACTGGAGCAATAACTGTCAAAGTGCCAGGTATCTCTGGGGAATAAATAACTGCCTCGGAGGAGTTTTACAGTTACAGTCACCACTTTAGACTATTTGCATATGTCATTATTAATGCCCAGGAAGTTGTAAGCTGAGATATCCTTACTGCTATTTAAATATTTTATAATTATTTTCAAGGTTTGTGTGTTTTCTTTGACAGAAGTCTAAGTTAGAACTCAGACTAATGAAGGGAGAAGTTGGAGATCAGTTAACATGAAGAAAGAGACCTATAAGGCTGTGGGCATTTCTTGACTAAGATTTCTCCCTTGTTACTACAAAGTCAGAGACATCTATGATAGTAACGGGGGAACTCTGAATTCTGGCCATCAAGATGATTGCAGCATTTTAAGCACCGTAAGTGCAAATAATATCTCCATCACCTGCTGGCTTAAATCCACATGGCATATTAATTCTGAAATGTAATTATATACTCAGTAACCCAAGGAAGCCATGCTGACACAGAACTTCACGGTCTGGCATCCACCAGTGCTTCATTCAGTGCTTCCATCGGTAAATCTCCATGGGGAGATTGCAGATTTCCCAGTGTGGAAAGGACTTAAACAGTGATTTGCTGGATTACTTTTATCAAGTTCATAACTTACCCATTGATTGAAAGTACCTTCTGTTTCCATTTTACTCTAAGAGTGTTTCACTATGTCTAGCCCTTGAAAAGAGGAATCTCTGAAGCCATGATGATCAAGCCAGAGCGGTTCTGCAAAACAGTGATAAAGAAGAAAGCACAGGAGTTCTGAAAAGGAACTGTTTATTGGGGACATCATTATAACTTCTTTAGCTAAAAGGCATGCAAGGGCCTGTCAAAGATAGTATTCTCCATATATTTACTAGATATTAATCCATCTTCTTACACTTTTCAGACATTGGATAGAATCTCAACATAGAAAAGGCCATTGCAGGGAAACCAGGCTCTGGATTTGTACTTTTAAAGCTATACATTTTTCTCCTCTACCTCCAAGCTAAAATGCTTTAAGTACAGAGAACACGGGATAGGAGCAGAAGGAAAATGAATGCATCACCCGCTAAATTGATACATTCTACTATGGTAAGAAGCTGTGATGTTGTCCTACTCATAATACAAGACAGCCTGGTTGCCTATGAAGAGCAAAAGGATTTTTATTATCTTTTTGCTATTTGATGCAAAATTATATTTCTGTGAGATTCTGCAGTCAGTTGGAAGAGTGGTCACAGAAATGATGTTGTAAAATGACCAAAAGAAAACAACAGAGGAAGACCACTCAAAAGAGTTCGTATGCAATTCTTGACTGTCATTGTGCTGTGAAAATAGTTGATGCTATTTAAAAACAAATTTACTTCAAACTGCTTCCCTAAGCACCTGCTTGGTAGGCAGATGGCTACATCTATATGAAAGTCCCTTCTAGAACTTACTCTAGCATAATATGACAGTACAGTCAACTGTTGATTATTTGCAGGTATATTACTTATTTGACAGACGAACTGGGCCAAAAGAACAGATTTTCTGGCAGGACTTACTAGGTCAGACACAATGTTATTCTAATGTGTCCATATCATTACCTGAACTCAGCTGGCTCCATACAGCCACACAATGCTCTGTTTGAACTAACAGATCATCTTTGCATTGGTAGAACTGGGAAGTGCGGTACAGAGATATCTAGGCTAACTTGGGACAGTCAGACTGGGAAACAGCAGTACTCATGTGAATTTTCCATTATTCAGGCTATCCATACTGTGAATAATAAAGAGCTGATTATAGTTTAGTTATCAGTGTTGCTCAGCCTCACAGCAGAACAGACTTCAAAAGCTATTTAAGAATTTGGCTAAGCATTTGAGTGGTTAGCTCATTTGAGTGGTTACTTGTGCACAGCCACATCTAGCTGCTACTAGTGGTTAGCCTAAAGCTGTCTTAGGTATAACTATCCCTACACTAATCTCAGTGTAGGCAGTATATCCTTTTCCTATGTTACATTCTCTATTTTCCATTAAAATATGTTGTCTTTTAAATGTTAATGCTCAAAAAAGGCCAGAAGAATATAGTGCCAGAGGGCACAGAAGGGTAAAGGTTATTTTCCTATCAGCTCTGAGGAAAAATATTATTCCCTTAATGGTTCTCAAGGGATTTATGTGTCGATTCTCTCTGGTGGTGACAGTTTCTAGCATAAATTCTTCATGAGCTGGGAAGAGTTTTAGCTAAGAAAAAATATTGTAGGATATTATTATACAATCAATATTATAGAATTATTATATTATAGACTATAATAATTATTACAGAATCTGCATATTATAACCTCACAAGCATTATATTTAAAGACCACTCATTATCATCCCCATTTTTCAGACAAGGAACAGAATCCAATCCAAATGGAAATATGTCTTAAAATCCTGAAGATAAGCTCAGTCCAGAGTTCAGAGAAACAGTTTATCCAAAATGCAAGCATTTTTAGTGGCTGAGGAAAGCTGGGTTAGACACAGAGGTCTTCTCATTGCTGGCAGCTGTCTACTCTGATTTTTACAAAAGTTCTGACAAGTACAAGTAAGAATCGCCTATCAATAAACCCATTTCTGATTTGTCCTGGATCACTATTTCTTTGAAATAGGAACTTGAGTTTCATACATGTTTGTATGTGAAAAAAGGAGGGCGTTGATCTGTTGAGGGGGTGATTAAATGTTCCTATGTTGGGATATACTGGTGTATACTAGTACAAAACTGATATGGGAGGAAAAACAGGCCCTGTGAGGATATGATTTGTTTTTCTAAGAAGTGCTTGTGTTTAAACTTTCACAAATTGCCCAGAAATGTTTTATCATTAAAGAAGATAATCCACTGAAATAAAAAGTCTTATTCTGAGTTTTGACATGTGTTACTTTCCTCCATAAGCTACACTGGAAAAAGTGAGGAAGGATTAGCTTATAGTAGCTTGCATAAAAGAATACATATTGAAAATATTAGCATTTTTTAAATTAGCTCATGGAGCATTCAAAAAATAGTTACCAAATCTCTCCTTTTTTTTTATTTTTATTTTTAATGATTTCTCATTATGTATGATTTGCAAAGCATGGAGCCGATCCTTTTAAAAAAAGCAGCTTGTAGAATCAGTCACTGACCTCTTAAAACAATGCATTTAAACAAGCTACCAAATCAGAATATTCAAATTCAACTCCGCTACCATTTTAAACCACTTTGCAAGATAATCTGCTTCTGGAGGTTGATTGCCTACTAAAGAGACTTAAAATTATTCTCATATGAAAAGAAAGAGAAATTTAAAAGCAACTTATTAAAAATTTCTTTAAGTGGTGCAAGCAACATCATTTCAAAACAAGGATCATTTAAAAATTGCCAGCATTTCTTTATGAGAACCTGAAATTAAAATATTCAGTTTGGGGGGAAAAAAAATAAAAAAGACTACACAGACACATTTTATTTGCTTGTTTCATTGAAAAATGTGGAGGGATGGAATCAAATGAAATGCAAATTTCCATATAAGGTGAAAAAGGACATTTTCTGATTAGCACAATTTTGACAGAACATTTTCCAATCATCTCTATTTATGTGGAAGATTAGCTCATTTCGTTATTATTGTTCTGTGTAATCCTCCATGGAGATTCAACCAGAGTCATGGAGAGGTAATGTTATTGGGTTACTGGGATCAGCAATGTAGTTGCCAATGTGATTTTCCCACTTATTAAAGCAAAACATAGTCTATAATTGGCACTCATTTTTGGGGGTAATGGCTATACAGATGTGTCACAGGATAGTGAAATGCTTCTAAAGATGAGGTTTAAGTCATTTGAAGCATACCTGAAAAATGAAAACTTTCTAGTTGTATAATATTCAGGCAAAGTCAACTTTCTTAAGGTTCTGTGCTTATGATTTTCATGTTTTTTTTCATATTTCAATTTTTCTACCCAAAAGGTTTTAGAAAAAAAAAACTTCATAATAAGAAATAGATTTAATATTTAGCTAATAGTTCATGGATATAATGCAAATCATAAAAAAAAAATATTATCTGAATTCATGAACACTATAGAATTATTTACCTTAACTTGTGCTCCCTCTATAACACTATAAAAAATAGGATAAGCTCCTCCCCTCCATATTTAACAAACCGTCTGTGCCTGTACCAGTTTCTTCTGGCATTTCCAAATATTTCTCTATTATTCAAAATGATTAAAATAAAATATTTGTGCCATTAACTGCTTGATAGTATCTTCTGCAATCCATTTTCCTATTCTTCTACTGTGATAGTATAGCTGAAGCTTTAATGATAGAAAAAAACAGTTTTGGAATGACAGACATGCATGCAGGACATTGTTTAATATCAAGACATAAAAAGGCAATTACTTACTTTTTAAATTGATCTTGACATTTATAGCATACATATTATCCATAAATAGGAAAATAATTGAATACTCCAGGTAAGTGGGTTAATGCTCTTTCATGAATATGGATGATCATATTTTTCTTATTCTTTCATAGTCTGTATAGCTTATTGTTGGCTGTCTTTTGATCACAGGCTATTAAAAAGTCACATTTTCCTACATACCATTAGAAATCTATAAATCATTTACTGTGAGAGACCTTCAGGCTCTATATGTCAGTCTACGGCAGTGTCAGTGATAGGCCTGGGACTGGTGTTTCTAATGAAGGTGCAACGAACTCTTCAATAGGCAAGAGTTAAGAAAGAATTTTGTTTTTAAGGAAGAATTGTCTTCAGTTACAGGTTAGCTTATGCCTTGAAACTGGCTGGATTTATATCTCTTTCAAAATACTTCTTGTATTTAAATTATTTGCTTAATTGTTACTCTGGGTGTTCTTATTATCCAAACAAATGTCTAACCCTTTGGAGAATGTTATTAACCTTGTAAGGTATCCCACAGCAGCTACCTTTCTTATGTAGCTCTATTGCTATTAAATTTTAATGGGCCATTAATATGGTAGGGATCATTGTGATCCCATAGCATTATAGACACATCTGCTCCCTGAGCAAAAACCTCCTTGAAATTTCTGTGCAAAGGAGATGCTAGCAGAAGATGATGCCGTTTGGCTTGGTCCAGGTGGAACCACACAGATTTTTTTAGGCTTTATGTGTTTGGGTTAGAGAGAACAGTTTGCTTTACTTTTTGGGTTTACTTGATAAGAAGTCATTGGACCTAGAAATAATAACCTCATATTACGTATATATACATATATACACACATATATATTTTTTATATATCTATATAGTGAGTATATATATATATGTATGTATGTCTACATAGTATATTTATCCAGATGAGATACCTCATGAATGTTCTGAGGTTAGCCAGAAAGTGGAAATGTTCCTCTTTACCACTGTATTTCTTCTATAAGTATCTATATGACTTGCTGCAGAAGACTGACCAAGGAAGTCATGGTTATGGCCTGGGCTCCCGATAGAAGTCCATGGTAGAACTAATAATAAATATCAATAATTAATCTTTATTTTAGAATAGAAGATGAATGGAATTTTTCATGAAGGTGCTACTCTATTGTCAGTATCTGTCTATCCTTCTTCATTTTGTGACTGCCCATTTCTGTGGGAGAGTGAAATGTATACTGTAATTAGGTCACAGAAGGGATATAAGAAAATCAGAGACACATTAATTATGAATTTAAGAAAAATATAAAACACTTTTCCCTTAACGAAATAACAGCAATTTCTTCTTCCTCTTCGTCTTCTTCTTCTTCTTCTTCTTCTTCTTCTTCTTCTTCTTCTCCTTCCTTTATCTGGGACTTGTTCCAGTAATCCTAGGAGTTACAATGTAGTTGAGTTGTTCATGGCAAGTACTATTATATTGTCTGCTTACTGACTTAGATCTAAGAAAAATTAGTCCTGACTCTAATTGCCACTCATATCTTTGAAAATGTGATTGGCCTGCCTTGTTGGAAGTTCAGTGCTTCCACTGTGAAACAAAACTTTTAGGCCCTACTTATAGGTACAGCACACCAAAGATGATGCCACCTAACTACAACCTATCTTTGTAACATGGATTTTGTAGTGAATATGTTGTGTAAGCTTTTGTTTGGCATAGTGCATAAAAAGAATTTCTCTTCTTTGCAACCATGACTGCTTCCATTTCATCCACAGTTCCAGCCTAGACTGTGACTATGTATCCACACAGTGGAGAAGACATCTTGAGGACAGACTTGAAGTTATATTTGGTTTCCATCTGGATTATCTATCTACAATGCAATCTGCAGGGCTGGCTGGAGTGTCACTGAATGGAGACCTGAGAAATATCCTGAGCTTTAGAGTGTATAGAAGAGTGATTTTCCTTCCCATGTGGATGGAGATCTAGATCAGCTTTGGAGACTGCTGATGTGCAAAGGAATTAACCAGAGTCCTTTACGGAAGTATGTTCAGCCTCAAAATGTCTAATTTCTACTTGCCAGAAAGGCAAACGGAGTCTACAGTAGACAGAGTTCTAGTTGGTTTCAGGCTGCCTGTAAAGACAGTGTGGTTTGGAGTACTCCTCTGATGATTGGGCCATTATGCAGCTCAGATATAGACAATATTTAATCTTATTTGTTATTCCTTTTTTTTTTCATCTGTCATAAAGATCTGTGGGAATTAAACTATACTGTTCCTCCTGTTCATATGGAAAAGACCCAGAAGGTTATTGAGATTTATGTGTCTGACTGGAGTCACTTTAGGACATCTATAAATGGTGGAAACTCTTGCAAGAATCAAAGGGAATGGGAAATTTTCATGCTCAGCTTGGTTACTTCTTGCTTCTAACCCATATCAAACGTGTTAGGATGTGGCTCTGGACCCAGAGTTAGAAGCCCATGAATCTCAAGAACAACTGCATTTGTGACTGTGACTTGAGCTTCTTTCTACACAGTAGAGGCAAAAGAACATAGCAGAAATAAGATATTTTTCTTTTAGTGTAAGATAACCTGTCACAATATGCATTAGATGAGAAAATAGAGCTCACCTCTGTGAGTTTATCTCATAAAAACATAGAAGTGCCTTTCTTCACCATGTTTTCATCCTGAATAGTTAACACTCCTGAGGAGCCCTGAGGCAGAAATTCACAGTTCTTTTACAGTGAAACCAAACCTTGAAAATGATATACAAATGTGTCCTCCCATCAGGACTTTATTCTGTTATCCTGTTAGTCACTGAGTAAGTTCTGAAGTGCTCTTCTCCTCCTCATTGTCCCTTTATATTGACAAGGGTGGCTGCAGATGTGTGACATGTACCATTTGTATACTACATCAGCCTGTTGATCAACAGCTTTCACATCAAAACTCTTCAGGGACAAGCTTTAATTGGCACTGTCGCAAAATGTATCTTGCTGCCTTTCTCTTTCAGTGAAGGTGTAAAAAGCACTAAAGGTTTCAGAGTAGTAGAAAGCCACTTCATCAAGAACATGACATTGTAGGAAGCTGTAAATGCAAAATAAATCAGCCATGTTCAATGCAAAACAGAGTATTTGATTCAGTGTTTCAATTCTACCATTTTCAGGTCATCAGAAATTATACTTGTCTATATCTGCTATTACTTTCACCAGCTTTCCTATCCTGTTTCTCCCTACCTCACATATATGTCACTTATATGTGATGTTTTCCTTCAGTTTCAAGTCAAATGTCAAAAATAATTTCAATTTCAATACAATTTTTTATTTTAGAAAACTGGCTAAAAATATAATTGTTGATATCTCTGCTGATGGAAAGATCAACATATCATACTTGAGTTTTACAAGTGTGCTTGCATCCAGTGCATTTCTTAAGAAAAAATGCATGTCTTTGCAAATATTGATTGTTTTGAATTTCCAAAGTCAATGAAGTTCAAGGCAACCTGCATCAAAGGTGCAAGCCAGTAAATTTCAAAATGCTTGGAGAGAGAACCTTGTGTAACTCCTCTATTTGTAGAAATCCTCTCCTATTCTTTAAAGCCTCTATAGGCTACGTGGCTATTTACTTTGAAGAAGCCCATTAAAGGGAATGATAAAAAGGATTGTGTTACTTGAAAGGAATGGTGTGTGCTCAAGGGCTTAAATACGTTTTATGTTAAACATAAAATAAGTTTTGCAACCTACTGGCTGAATTCAGAGTTCAGTACAGGAAGTGCTAGAGAAATTTAGTATGAATTATACTACTATTGCTTCTGTGTTACAATCTATAAATTCTGGCATTTTCAGTTCCTTCTGTGTTCCCTGAGATTATCTAACAAAGTGTCAAACTCACAAGCTGTAAAATGGTATCCATTTGATCACCCTTGCAGCTAGCCACGTTATCTTACATTGTTCAACTTCCTCAATAAATTTAGTCAGAAATTGCTGTTGAAATCATTTTTTTCAAGAGATTTTGATTTGAAAAAAATACCTTTACAAGGAAAGAGTCTGCTTATTGAGAGCTTAGATTTGGATTTTTCTTTTTTTTTTTTTTTTTTTTTCTCAGAGGAAAACAAGATGCTATTTTTTCTTTTATATTATCAAAAAAATTATACCCTTTTTTAGGGCTTTTATCTTTTTTTCTGAAGGAAACAATCTGACTGAAAATGTTATTTACTTTCACTCAGCTAAGATACTACAGAATCTACCTTCATAAATATGTCACATCAAGCAACCAGAAAGTGGCATCAGAAATCAGAGGAAAGAATAACCAAAAACTATGCTGGCATTACTTTAATTCACACATAATTATACTTTTCAGCACTTAAAATATGCACCTGATAGCCTAGGGTTTCAGCAGTGAGCCACCTGTGTATCTTTCCACACAGCCCAGTAAAATGTAGGGGGCCACCTGGAACACTTTCACTTCGACGGTGTTTACAATGACGGTCTATACGTCATTTGTGTACAGGATCCTAACGGAGATTAGGCGTTCTGCTGCCATCGGTGTGTACAAAAGGAAGCAGTCACTACTAGGAAGACTGCTAGAGGGGTTAATCATTACGTGTTCTGGACTGACGTTCACCAAATATAGCCAAGACTACACTGATCTGTGAAATAATAGTGACCTCGTCATTAACACAGAGTTTTCTGCTGATGTGAACGCTCGTGGTGCTTCCTGGTATATTGATGTATATATAGAACAGTAATTCAAAAGTTGATTTTTTTTCTAGAAATGCCGTCTCTTTTTTTGTTTTCAAAAAAAAATGTGATGACATTGTGATGACATCACATTGACCCACTTATCAACTTACTCTTTCACAGTCTTTCAATAAAAGAGCAGGATGAATGGAAGTGACAAAAAACTTTTTTGAAGTCTTTGAAGTGATTTATTTTTACATGGAATATGGGATTAATAAAAAATGAAATGCGTGAATATTCTGACTTTAGTAACAAAAATGGTGTTGTATTTTTGTTGCATAGGTGATGATGAAAAGAGTATAGAAGGGGTGTTTACTACTGACTTCAGATCCAGTCATAACTGAACCTAAAATATTATACCTGAAGTAACAATTTAGCCTTGTTAAATACCCTAGTTCTGACTGAACATCATTGAAAGGGACATCCAAGTGACTGAAATAGGACCCCAAATTATTTTCATCCACAGTAGCAATATTTAAAATTTTGGTTCTAGTTCTCAAAGAACACAAAAATTGACCAGAATGTTCAGTTTATTTTTGGTTTTCATCATCTAATATGATGTTTTGAAGTTAGAAAGTTCCTTAGCGCTGATAACAAAATCAAGGGAACTAGATCACAGCAATTCAGGAAACATAACCTGCCCTGCATCCAGTAAGCAATCTGCTCAAAATAGTACAGACACAGCTTTTCTAGAATGGTAATTTGAATGCTATCATTTCTGAATTGGGAAAACAGACTACTGATGCATCCCTAAGGAATATTCATCTGTATCTGAAGCTGCAATGTGCTGTAGGATGTCATTCTTATTCTGTTAAACTAGGGCTGAATTGCAATAGCTAAAATTTACCCTGAGGTAACATCTTTGCAGGCAAGAACAGTGAATTTGGACCTCAGTTCCTAGCTGTGGGAAATGTGGCTAGCAATTCACCAGATTTCATAATAATCACAGACACATAAAGTAAACAAGTTCTTTGACCTAAATGCCTGACAGAAGCAGAATACACTTAAAAGAATGGCTCTGTCTGACCAAGGCAGAAAAGGAAAAGAATTCTGTACATACATAATCCTTTTGTTTATTTAATTCCATTAGGGGATCTATTATCTAAATAATTAAATGTATTATATGTCAAATCCTGTGTAAAATATGACAGAAAATAGCCCCGTAAACCAAACTATGCTCTTAGTTACACTGGTGCAATTATAGCAATAGATTGATATCTTTGATTTGCAAATGGTGGCATATGTGGGATGGAATCTGCTTTCACAGTCTGTAAAGTGGTAGCAACCCTGTCCGTTGGCAGACATTTCCATTGCTGTAAGCAGGAGCTCAAGTAAATTCATTAACTCAAATTTAACAAGAAATGCTTCTGAATAGTGCAGAGAGAAGAAAGCCAAAAGGAGGTTTCTGATCCAGTGTAGCTGCAAGAAACAGGCAAACAGGCAAAGTGGGCACTTGCCTTGGGCAGCGGTATGTAAAGAATTGCCTGGTCCTGTCCCCCCACATTGCTTGATGATGATGATAATGATGGTGAAAGGCATATGGGTGAAGGTGTTTAAGCTCTTCCCCACACAGTAGCAATATACTTTGTGGCTATTCATTGCACTGGGTTGAACTTGCAAGTCCAGCTCAACCAGGTTGTCACCTTAGCTCTCTGAACTAGTTCTGCTCCATACCTCTCTTCCCCTGGCAGGAGTGACCTAGTGATGTGACCTCTCAGCCTAGCGTAGAAAATTCAATTTTGCAACACTCCTGAGAATGGCTAGGTCATCTCTGAGTAGTTCCAAACTACAACATAGCTGCTAAAGTTTTGTTTTTTCACAGGAAAGCCATGAAAGAAGTAGTAAAAAAGGAATAGCCAAATAGTTTTAAAAAAGCAATAAAAATCTTTCAACTGCTTCAGCTAATGAATCTAATTTTAAATTAAAGACGGAATCACTTATTAAATTTTATTCATAATGCAAAAATTGCCTTGAGACACAACTAAGAAACTTAACTGGTGCTAAGGACTTTGACACTCTTCCCCATTACGATGTAACAATTAAAATGGTTTTAAAATATTTCAGTGTCTATTTAACACTTTGCTGATGTAGCAGAACATCGTAATGCCTGAAAAGTAAACTTAATCGAGACTACTCGACTTTCCCTTTCATCATCTCTTGAAAAGAGCGTAGCAAAGTACAGTGGAATAATTCTAGATGCCAATAAAATAGTGCTTCATTGTTCTTCATGGAAATTAGTGATGCATAATAATGCATGCCATTACTGCTACTGAAAGCCATAGGAGAAATCATGATTGAATTTTAATGAATGAGTTAAATGCTTGGGATAGTCAGAGAAATAATTATCAGAGAAAAATTAACTCTGGTGCTCTGTAATTAGTACTTCAAATATTGTAAGATTTCACTGAAAGGACAATTCCTCCCCCAAAAAACCCTCAAAGGACATAATATCAAACACTTCATATATGTAGGTGAGTTGGTTATAGTAGTCTGAATCTGATCGGAATATAGCACACAGCCGCCCTCTGAAAATAAACTCTCACCTCCTAATAGCTGCAGCTCTTCTAACACACTGTGAGCAAACGCAGGTGAATTCTGCATGAGGTTTTCCCAGCATCACTTCTTCCTGCTGTAAAAGTGTTGTTATCTTCAGTGAGAAACTCTGATTTTATTGCTAGTACTTCCCTTTGTGGACTAAATTCCACCCCCAAAAGATTTTGTCACATATATACTTCTGTTCATTCAAAGAGATATGAGTATTTTGCCTGATTTCAAGGGAGAAATTAATGTGTTTAGAGTGTGCTCCAGCTTGCAATAAAATCTACGGAGGAGCAGAAGCAGGCTCAGGGCCAGATCCAGGAAGAACAAGCAGTAGCGTGGGGCAGTAAAATGGCCCACGGCCCAGCTGCCTGCTTTGCCTACGCCAGCATCCTGCAGTGCAGCAGTGTAGCTGAGAAGGCTCTGCCCAAATGCTCTGCTTTGACTAATCTTATACTACTACTTTTGCAATACTGAAAATCTAGTTTTAACTCAAAAGGCTAATACTACAGTCTCTACATTTGAATACATTCTGTTCAATTCTCAATGGCTGCGTGACAAGTTTGGGCCAGAAGAGCTATGAAAACTGCTGACAATAAAATGAACTCAGAAGCTGCTATTTCTCAACAGAGATAAGTAAGGAGGAAATCTGAATGATAATATGTGGGCCAAAGGTACATACTCACAAAGTGCATTTCCTCCTACAGTATGTTTAACTGCAGTGGTACTGTGACTCTTTCCAGAAGCGCATCGTGCCGTACTATACAAAATGCTTCAACTTAAACATATATCAAAGAACACTGACAATCTCATCATGAACTGATGATCTCATCTTTCAGAAGATGTATAAATATATGAAAACATGAACACCTCTCTGTTAGTCCCATCAGCAGGGTGCTGAAAAGGAAGACTTTCATCCTTAGAGCTTTCTCCTTCTGGCATGCCATTATAGTAGTGTATTCATGGTCTTCTTAGCCCAGAGGTCTGCAATGTCATATTGTGCTATAGGCTTTTAGTCACCTCCTGTTAGCTGCTTCTCTTGTATTTCATTATGAACATTTTAAATACAGCTGATGGTCTGGAGTTTGATTAAGGCAGCTTCAAATCTCATTAACACTGGGGGGAGGGTTCTTCTGGGAAAAATCAGTTTATCTTTGAAATGAATCACTGGTCTCAGTGACTCACTGAGACCTTCACATTTAAATTTTTTTAAAAATGTTTTACCTGTCTTTATTTTAAATTTGAGAAAAGCAACTGAAAACTAGCCAAGTTTCTAGGGAAGATCCAAGACAAAGAGCTGATGTAACCAAAAGAAATTAGATTTATAAAGCAGCAAGAAGAAAACAACCCAAGAAAAGGTTTTTGGGACACGTTATGGTCTCAGCTTCAGATCAGAATATTTGGAGTACCTCCTTTAAAAGTGATATATATTTCTATGAATGTGCCTCAGTGACACCATAATTAGTTTTGATGTAGCTATAAGAGTTTTCATCAATGGTCATAATTTCACTCCACCTATATTACTGTAGTCTGGGATTTGATCTGATCTGTGTGACTGTAAAGAGTTAACAGGAAAATGTAGATTTATACATAGCATGAAATTGGTGATCTAGATGTAAGGAGACAATGTTACCCTTTGTTACAGAAAATGCCATCTCATTACTTTATTCCCACATATTTCTGGTGACATATCAGTAATTAGATGCATAAGCTGTCAGACACCAGTGTTCCCAAGCTCCTTTTCAACTTAGTGTTTCACAGAATGTCAAGTTTTTTTTCTCTGTTTAATAAAATATACAACTCTATTTTACTGCATTGTGTCATGTTAATATTACTCACCAAATTTGTGCTAAAAATGAGTAAAGCTGCCTTCCTATTTTGAAGGAATAATGAGCTCAGTTTGTGTACTCTGTACTGCCAAATAATAATATTCAGATGTTCATAATTTGGGAAATATTACAGAAATTGACTTGGAAATAATAAAATCTGAGACCATCCTGAAAATACTAAGGTCTTATAACATATTCCTATTAATTAAGATATAAATTGAATACAATCAGTTCTAAGAAAATTTGCTTCATTGAGATCTTTTACTACGTCATTGTATACAACAAAAATAAAATGTTTTCTTTACAAATTAGATAAGGGTTAAGTTTTTTGGAAGAAAAGCCTGTCATGTCTTCAACCCATGGAGCTTCTTTACATTGTATTGCTCCCAGGAGACATGTGTCTACAACTGATGCAAAATAACCTCATCTTTTTGCTCACTCATTTCTCTTGAAGTTTCTTTTGCAGCATAAAAAGTGGTCATCTCAGGAGGAGATTCCCATTTCAGTGTAATGCACTAAACTTGGCACTATTTGCCAGAAACTTAGAAACAGTCCAATATTGTGATACTGGTGAATTATCTGCAAGCTGACCACTCCAAAAATTCCTTAGCAAACTTTGGTTCTATAGGGCAGGGAGAGGAAGGTGTAATTTACCACACACCACAAAATTTCATTAAATTATTCTTGTATTAGGACCAATAGCTGTGCTTGTCTAACTAATAATCTCCAAAAAAGATGCAATATTGTAAATCCTCTTGCTTAACTTATTCAAGATTTTACCAAAATTTTATTTTGCCTTAATAAGTAAGAATAGATTGGTACTTCTGTTGAAATGAAGAGAAGCATGAAATAAAACAAGCAAGTAGCCCTCTTTCTCATTCTTAATTAAATCCACTCAGAACATTTCATCTTTAAAAAAATAATGTGTTTCTGCTCATGGAAATCGTGTACCATGGACAGAATATTTTCCCAGAAGAGAGAGATCAAGGATAGATGCTGTCATCCGATCTGTATCACCGTATATTTACAGGAAAAATGGGAAGTTGGTGGCAAAAGAAGTCTTCAGACCACTCAGTAGTCCTTAAATCTTCACAGTGAGTGAGTCATGATTCTCCACTTAGGGAAACCTGAAGAACACTTTAGAACGTGTGCTTCAAATGAATAGTTTCTTTGTCATTTGTTTAAAAAGAATGAACAAAATAGCTACATGCTTAAGTCTGATCTTCCCAATGTCCAGCTTTGATGGAGGATATTGCCCAAAGGAACTTCATCCAGCGTAGAGAATGGATGAGAAATACCAGTTAGGCAGGTCTTCCCTCCTGAAAAAAACACTATCCTGTCTGATTTTTATTTTGAAGAAGAAGGAAACTCAAAGCACTGATCCAGCAGTTACAGTACTGTCTGACCTTGCAACATCCCAAAATACCAGTAGAGAACGGATTATAGATATGAGTTTTGGAGCCCTTGAGCATTGATTGCTTTATATAGTTTCATTTTAGGTGATACAGGAGTGACAGGTACCCACAGCTCTTTCTTGTCCTTCATCTAAAGGGAGCATCTTCAGAGCAAAGAACACAGCTATTTTCCTGTAGCCGTGTACATGACATCCCTCCAGATTTGTCTGCCAACAGATCGCTGGGTACTTTTAGCTTGCCTATTTCAATATAGCAAAATATAGCATTTTACACCCAAAAAAAGAGTCATTGTTGTTATTACTTCTTGGTCAATATCAACTTTAATAGGTCTCAGACATGGAGGTGAGACAGACCAGTGGTGTATTCACAATGGCATTTGCCATTATTATAATGGAATAGTTATTTATTTAGGGCTGAGATTTGGTCACAAAAAATGTACTTTGGGGGCCAATAATTCATTCCTATACACAGCTGCAGCTACAAGAAAACAATAAGATCTTAAATGTAACTTTATCCTCATTTATCACAGCTGAAAGCTATGGCTATATAAAAACTTGCAACTGTGGTGAATCTAACCAATTAATTTTACACCACTCATTGCTCTTCTATACAACCGTTAGGTTTTCATCTTTTTTTCACAAACTGTCTTCCAACTGTTCAACAAGGATCTACTTTCCCTCTGTTAATGCCCTCCCACTGCCAGCATCAGCAATCCAGCTTGTCCGCTCTGTTTTCAGAATAGGGTGCCGTTTTAACATTCCCCTGATCTTCTTTATGTATTATTTACTAACTACACATCACTGACAGAGAAAATGGAAAGGATTCTATTTTGTGCTAGCAAATTTGTGGCTTTTGGTGCTGATTCAGCAAATTCCCTCCCACCATTTCTCATGTGAGTAGATTACTCAAGAATTTCCTGTATTAAATCTTAAGATTAGACTATTCATTAAACTGTGCATAAAACTTCCATTCAAATGCTGAAATACTGGTATTGTTAAATAGAGCCTGTGGTTTGGCTAACTCTTCTGTGGGTTTGCTTAACACTAATCATTAAAGTTACATATAAAACTGCATAAGTACCTCGGGTTAGAAGCTGCCCTAATGTTCCTGAATGTTATCCCTCTTACAACACTCTGCAGCACATGATACAATATAAAGAGGTTCTGACTTCTCTCCTCGCCAAAGAAGTCAGTTGTGGAGGCAGAAAGTGAGATGATTTGGAGAGTTCATCCTACATTATTTCAAAGGATGTGACAGGAGAGAGATAGTCGTAAGGAACAATTCTTCCTCACCTTTTCCCTTCTCTGACCCTCCACCTCCAGTCTAATTTTAGGCACAGGGATATCTCTAATGAGAACTATTAAATCTTCTGTCCTTGCTTCCAGCAGTGACTGATGCAGAAGTGAGTTACAAAACAGGAACTGCAACCTGTAGCTATATTTTGTCATTTAATAAACACACGAATGATAAGGAGAGAGATCACTCTTCCTCTGTGCCCACCTCAGCATAGTATCCCCTCACAACCTCGGCCTGTCCTGTCCTCCCTCTATTATTCTTGCTTGAAAAGTAAGTAAATTTCAATATCTGAAAGGGAGATACCGAGTACCATCTGTCTTTTTTCCTATTAGGCTAGGCCTGCTGGTGATTTTGCTAAGGGAAATTTGGCCTTATATCGTGCAGAGTAATGGAAGATAATATTGCACAGAAGTGGCCTGGAACTCCAGCACAGGAGCTATCACACAGTGTGATTGCCCGTAGAAAATTGCTCCGTAACTTACTGAAAAGTTTTGTAAGATACACTATCAAGACTCTGTGAAGCTGGGTCACTGCTGCTTGACTGAAAGACAGGATGGAGAAAGAAATGAAATGAAATACTAGACTTCAAGAATCTGCAGGGCAGCACTTAGTCACAGCTACAAGTTGATCACTTTCTCATCATTAACAGTGGCCTGTTATCTAAGGTGTGCCAGCCATCTAGTGCTATAGGCCTTAGCTATAGACTAGCATCCCGACTTCTTCAAAATGCTCTGCCTTTCCTTCATGACTGAGAGTAACCTAGCCCCAGGGGATTGTCAGCTCCACTAAAATAAAAGAGAAAAGATAAAGCAAGGGGTCTCAAATGAGTGTCAGTGGATTGCAGTTGCCCTGATTTCTCCATGTTGTTGAAGGACATAAAGGTCCTACTCAGTCGGTCCTTGTATGTAAAAATGGTACTCTTGAGGCAGAAAAATTTGAGAATTAATATATTTTGGTATTTCAAATTCCTTGGGATAAAACATATTTATTAAAAAAAAATGTCTCTTGTTAAGAATATGGGCACTTTGACAAGAAACTAAATTCAGCCCTATAATGCATCCTTGTAATATATAGCATCTATCAGCATTAGTGCAGTATTTGAATAGGAAGATGTAGTTTTAGTCTAGAAAGAAAAAAGACAATATTTATCATTTTATTTTTTTTCTTCCAGTTCAAGTTTAAGCATGTACATGAGGACAGAATTTGCCCTGCTGAGTTTTAATGTTTTGGGGTTGACTTAGATCTACCAAACTAATGCCTTCTGAGGCAAACCAAAACATGCTTTTGTAAAGGTTTTTATGACAGCTGAACATGCATCCAGGCCAAGAAACTTAACAATCATAGGTTTGTTGCTTGTTTAGATTGTTTCTTAGGAGACACTTAAAATAAAATTAACTTGGTTACTACAGTGTTTATGATTCTGATTATTCTGGACCATGCTGGTTTCTTCTCTTCACTCCTCTCAAGATCTTCAGTGATTTTCACTGTCTTTTGGCATTTTATTTAACAGTATTATTCTGAAATAAACATATCTAGTCTTCCACTTCATCACTTCCAATTATGCCAGAGCATTACAGGACTAGCTTGTTTGCCTAAGGCGTTATGAATTATTTGGGAATGTGACCACATTTTTACTATAAGCAGAAAACAAGCACAGTGCCAGGTAATTAGCAACTTAACATTGATTATTTCGTTTTTCACTAACACTCCCATGTTCATGTCTTGCGTCCTCCAAGCTGGATGTTGCTAAGGACTAATGATACATCTATTAATGTGATTAAAAGAGAAAGAAATATGTTGAAAAGTAGGGCTGCATCAGGACTTAAACATATGCCCCTCTTTGCTACAAGGTTCTGAAAGTGTGAGTAGCAATCATAAAATGATTGCTGGGGGCTGTAGCTAGTGTTGCTTCATCAACATTCAGTACTTATTAAAGAAAGAGAAAAAGTGACATGGAAAAATGAGGTTTATGAGACAGAAAGCATCACTGAAGGGAAACTAATATGCTTATTAAGGTTCTTTAATATATCAGTGTTGCCAGTGTGGTCATTATTCTAATTTTTGTGGGGAAAGAGTCCAAAGATTTCTCCTGTTGGTTTGTGGAAGTCAATTCCCTTCTCCATACAGATTAGTCCGAGTGTCCTGATATTATCGTGGATATATTTAAACTATAAGGATGGAATATTGAAAATGTATGTAACTGGACTTTTCTATTATCTTGCACTCTGTGACAAAGGCTTTGCTTCTGTAGGTCCTGAAACAGCTGAATGTTGAATCACTCTACCGTCAGCCATAAGTCCCTTAGCCCAGATGTGTGCCTTAGCCCAGAATCGTCCCACCTAATACTAGGCTTATAACCAAGGCACTTCCATTAGCAGCCACATCACTCAGTCTTCTGCTATAGCTAGTGTGGAGAAAGCAGCACAGCACAGAAGGCAAATACAACTCACCAAAAAGCTGACTGCCTATTTGTTTCTACTGACTATAGTAGGGGGCCACTCGGCTTCTAATTGTATTATCTTTGCTGAGTGACTAGAGTGAGGTAAGATAACTAGGTGCACTAACATCATAAATACACAAGGCAGGAATGAAAATGAACTAGCATGAGAATAACTGAAATCAGAACTAATTGCAAGTCACATTCTGGTTCCTTGATGTTATGTCTCTTAACCACTCTGCCACAGCATCACTCTCTGGTCTGTTCATCATTTTCTTTATTCACTCTCACAAAATAAACCCATCATACTTATGTCAAGCAGGAGCAAAACCAAAATGTTTTCCAGTCTTTGAAAAGAATTCTCAAGGGCTGAGACTTTTCCAAGACAGGAAGATAATGGATACAGTAACAATATCATCTGGTGCACATCGTTCTATGCAACATCCTGTCTTCACCTCCTCCCTTGTCTTTGGTGTAAAAAGTTCTCGTCTTCTCTCGAGTCTCATGAACTGTTCTTGTGTACAAGACTCTGCTTTGCTTACCTTCCATGCAGTTCTCTGCTCCATTTCATAATCTTTCATGAAATTGCATTTTACTACATCAACCAGATCTTTCCAGAACACCAAGTAATGTAGCTCTTTCAAGTTCATCTTGCTTTGTAGTCTTTCTTTTCTATTTTGGCCTCATATTCTGTCTCTCAGCTTTTTTACTCCTTAAATGCAAAATTTGACTTTTAAAAGCTACAGCAACCTGGAACTGACAAAGATACAATGCTTGCATTTTGCCTATTTAAAATGTCTAGGATATCCCCCACCTGTAGATTAGTGAAGTCTTATGAACACTAGGGACATGGTATATTTTATGCTATTGCAGGGAGATTGACGAACATCTCACAAAGACGTGCTGCTTAAGTTTGGTTTGCTTCCTTCCTGGCCACACAGCAGAAGAAATTTCATCATTTTTCCCATAGAATATTTACTTTTCAGGGGAGCTTTCTATGGAAGAAGAACTATTCATGACTTTACATAATAAACATAAACAAGAGGCCTTGGGTGACTAATAGACTTCTAAAGAAGCTTTATTCCTACTGACAGTTTATGAGTCGGAGAGAGATTGGCCTCACTAAACTGAAGTTAATTTCTTTTAAACCCTCCACCCACCCAAAGTGGCTACAAAAACGTTTTTAAAGATCAGTGCTGCAAATAGGGTGTTATATGAATCCATTCTTGCTGACAGTAACTTCAAGTAACTTAGAAGTCACACTGAGAAGAAGGTATCTGTTTCAAAGCAGTTTCTTGACTCTAATGAACAAGGCAGGATGGTCCTTTAATGGAGTCAAGGAGAACTGTCAGGCCTTGCTGTGCTCTTCCCCCTTTCTAGGAGTTCAGCTGGTTGTTCAAGGCTGGCTGTACTGACAAGAGCTGTTGTGAAGAAAGCAAGAAGTGTCAGAGAAAGGGCATCTCCTTCTCTTGGAAGATGCTTTTAAGCTGAGACTCTCACTAGGCCCTTGTGAATGAGCTCAGTGTTCTGCTTGATATGTTATCACTGGGCTCGTGGCTCACCCCCTGCAAAACAACTGGGCCTCACGGCACCCTGAGGCACACAGTGCTCCAAGACTGCAGTATTGTCATCTTGTATGAGTTTCATGACACTTAACTGCAGCTATCTAAAAGTTAGATAGCTGATCTAAACTAATTTTCCACATTCCCTTTACAATCAGCGGGAACTTCTGGAAGAGATACCAGTTACAGGATAGGATAGGTTGCCTTCAGGAAGCGCCAGTCTTTGTTGTCTACAGAAGGAACTTGACTTGAACTAGTGACCTATCAAGTAAATGTTGAAAACTAGGTGAGATCCTTCCAATCTTCAGCCACAAATAGGTTCTCCAGTGGCCCATAAAACAATTATACAGCAGTTAGTGATCCACATAATGGTCAGTCTGGATGTTTGCCTCATTGTTATGCTAAGTATATTAGAGCCTATCGCCCAAGAGACCTTTTAAAGCTAAATCCAGCTTCTAGACCTGATTGTTACCAGTGACTGATGAATCTACATTGTAAGCAAGGCTCTACAAGAGCGCAAGTGGATGTAAAGATGGTGAATCTCTCTATGGATGGGATCTGATCTGCGCAGTATGCCGTGGCCTGACAAGAGGTCTGTTTAATGCCTTCCCAATGTCAGAAAGGATATAAGGTTTTATAACTGCTTTCACTGTTTCTGGGATTTAATAAAATAGCTGTCTTTGTAGAAAGTGTTAGTACCTTTCTTGCTGAGATCCAGAAAGAATCAACAGCCTCAGTGCAAAACATCCAAATGATTCAATGGTTACTTCTCTCTGTTTTCCCATTGCCAAAATGAGAATTCCACATTATCTTCCTATAAAAATCTCTCTGGACAATGTAAAGGTGCCTAAAGAAGGTCAGTCATTTTTCTATACATGCAAAAATACTTTGTAAGTCTAACCAGATGTTTTTGCATGCTCATGGTGCTCATATGCATTTTTGCAGCAGCATAAGCCATTAGCATCTGTCTTCAGCCTCATACGTTTGGTTGTATCATTTTACCTAGGATTTTTCAGTTCCATTAAACATACTAGAGAGCTGAGTCACTGTTTACAGTTGTGATTTTTTTCACTATATATTTAATGTAGTTATATTAATATTTACTGGTCTTTGTTTTCTGATTTAGCTTGAGTTGTCATTTGTTTAAAATAATTTCTCCTTGCAGAGCATTCTTCATTCATTCATTCATTCATTCACTACATCTATTATACACAGCAAGCCAACAGTTTAAACCTAAGTGGGATAGTAGTTTACAATCTTTAAGATGTTATAAGCATTAACACATTGTTTTGTTACTTGTGGGACACTGATTTCATCTAGAGAAGCAAAGTAATTCAGAGAGACAGTCGGTACATTCACAGTTGTTCACTACTTACCACTCTCAGATTGTCCAAAAAGCAGATACAAAAACTCAATTAACGGATTTCATCAGTTCTTTTTTTCTGAACAAATATGATGAAACTTTTAAGGAATTCAAAGTTATGATGTGTTCAGTTCTTAAAACTGATTACTTGAGGTCAACGGTCTTTTAAAAGTGTTGAATACTTAGACCTATAAAGCTTGTAATTTATAGAAAGAAATATGTGGGGTCCTACTACCTGCTTCAGCACAGTAAAGTGACTATTGCATTGTGCCAATACCATCTGAGGGGAATAACTTTATAGGAGGTCACTAACATTCAACCTTTATAAGCTTTATTCTCACCTTTAAGGGTGAGGATATACTGAGGAAGTTTTTATGAGATATTGCAATGGCATCATCCAGAACTACCTCACAAAAGGTTAGGAAGTTCAGTAATAGTATCAAAACTGAGACACATATGGCTTTTCTGCACAAATTCTGATATTGTAGTCATGATTAAAGGCTGTCTTGGAAACTCAGAGCTTTCTCTGAGTAAAATGGAAGATAACACAAAAAAGGCCCCCAAGGGATAATAAAGGCAGATGAGCACTGACAAATGTTGCCAATCTGTTCCTCCTCTTGCTCCTCACAGCTATTCTTCAAACTGGAATAGCTTAGCAGAGAAAAGAATTTGTTCCTTGATGATAAAGCAAGCAATGAAACAAACTAGAAACCCAATGTTATGAACAAAATAAAACCAAAATTATCTAAATGCCTATTTGAATATGAATCTCCCCCAAGAAATGTTATGGGGGCAGATTCTCAGCTTTGGTTAGCCAGTGTAATTGCATTGAAAGCAGTGATGATCTAAATCAGCTGATTTTTTTTTCCCTTTTCCTATCGCAATAAAAGATATCCAACTTGAAGCATTTTATGTCCCTCCTCCATTTCTTACAAGGCACAAAACTGGAAAGAAAAAGGTCTTCTAAGTTCTCTCTCTGAATTTTGTTTAGTATCTCCTTTTTCATATAAAAACAGGCTTTTATGTTTTCCCTCGCTCCTTCAGAAGCTAACTTTGCAACTGATTCTGAAAGCTTCTAAGCACTGAGGGGAGACAGTGATGATTTTGAATTCATAGTAATATCCATGAGCAGAGGTGCTTCTCTCCTTGCTAGTTCAGGTCCTCTGATTGTCTGTATTCTGTTCCTATTTTCTGTTTTCTCTGGATTTTTTTTCTTCTTTTGTATAACCTATAATAAAAATATCTGAAATTGGTAATATTTTCTGTGGACAGCATAGCATCCAGTATACAATTCAATACCTAAGAGTTCAATGGATTACTGGAGAGAAAACAAGGCAGCTCAGAGAAATTATTATTTTTTTCTTTTCCTCCTTACTTTCTCTGCTTTACATAAACATCCACTGAGATAAAGTCAATAATAAGATTTTTTTTTTCTGTTTGGAAAAACATTGGTTGACGACTTTCTTCTCTGTAGTCTCTGTTTTCGTTATGAGGTTGAATTTCTCACAGGCTACTAAATACTACATCATGTATCAGAAATGGTGAACCAAAGTAAAATCTCACCTTTTACGGACTTAGGAATAGCCCTGCAATGTGGTATCAATGTGAACTTTTTTAAAAGGCTTTTCATTTAGTCTTTGAATAGAGATAACCATTTCATTCTTTCCTTTTAAAGCTTGCAACAGAAGTAGTGCTTGATTTTTATATAAATGCCCAGTAATTAGAGCTCTCACCCATATCTCTCATTTCCCAGAACAGTGCCCTAACCATCAGCCTTTTAAACAAGTTAGAAGAAATGCGGAAAGGAGAGGAGGGGAAAGGAAGAGAGGAGCTGAATTCAGCAACTTGTATTAAAACCATGCTGCTTGGCAGCAGAGAATGAAAGATTTTTAGGGTCAGAAAAAGAGCTCACAAGCAAGGAAGGGCATAAATCTGTGGCTTAATGATTAACTCCTCCTCAATGACTCAATGAGCAATGACTCCCAGGATCCCATTTGTCTGGGAAGCTTTATGCATTTTACATTAGATATTCATTGGATGAAATGCAAACCCAATCAAAAGAGCAGACTGTAGTGACTTCTGCCAGGGACTACCCTGCTCCCTGCTCTGCAGGTTTTGCTGTCCCATTTGCACTGCTCTCACACTCCTGCACTTTAACCCTCTGACTCTTCTGTGTTCTCTGATGCCCAGGGGTACAGATTCAGTCAGCCTTGGAGAGGACCACAGCAGAGCCATATCTCCATGTGGATGATTACAACACTCACTTATGGAGTAATTTAGGACCATTTCAGAATGACGGTAGCAAAGAAGCCAGTTTTTCCGTTCACTGATTTATTTTTCTAATGCTCTGGCCATTACTTTTAAGGTGGCTGCTGTAAGCCACCCTCAGCCAACCGTATGAAATGCTAGAGAGAGGACTGAAATTTTCTGAGTTTTGTGTTGTGCCAGAGCTGTCAGAGCTGATTATTTCTTGAGTTGGTCCAGGGCAACTTGTTTGTACATCCTGGATGGGTTAAATGGCATCAAGAGGCTCTACTTTTTCTAAATGGAGGCTGCACTTTGCAGTAACGGTGGTCATATTCTGGGCAGCCTGAAAACATTAGAAGTCCAGTAATTAGTAATTAATAAGCAGTTGTAGCCTGTCAGGAATCTCAGAGAAGTTAATCTGGGCTTTCATAAATAAAAAGTTTCTCTCCTGAGTGCCAACTTTCAGGTTTCAGTGAAAGTGGGTTTTAGGGCTTGTCTGTGGGGAAATTACTCTGCCTTGTTCACATTAAGATCTTCTGTAAACACTCTTTCTGGGCTCTCTGCCCAGCTTTTGAAGCCTGACTGAAGTGGCCTGGTTGGGAACCTGTTCAACCTTAGCTCTTCTAGGCTCAGCAGAGAGAGAGGGACACCTTTTAGGTGGACTCGTGGAGGACTTTCAAGGGGGAAACAATTACAAAATAAATTATAAGCAAAGGGCAAAATGCTGCTAGTAGTTTATAAGAGAATTCAATTAATAGAGTTACAGTCTAATTAATCCATGTGCATTACTTCTTTAGTCTTGTTTCCTGGTATTTTGAGGAAAAGCTACCGTGTCACTTAGTAGGACACTTGTTGAGTGAGGAATGATAAATTTGGTCTTATGAACTTGTCTTAATCAAGAGTAGAACTGAACATTTCTTAAATGAAATATAGTGCAATTTAAGTAGGATTTGCCTTTTTCCAGTTTTCCAGACTGAATATCTGACTAATTAGGCTACACTGAGACAGCCTGTGCGACACTTTTCTCCTTGTGCTTAAAGTATGGAGGGGTTTTCTGGAAAATGTTTATAGCATATAAATATTCCTACTGCACTCTGCTAAATTTATAGAGCCCTCATTTCCCAGTATTTTGATATATTTAAATACGCAGGGGAAAATATCCCTCCAAATCACAAAAGCTCACATTTTAATCTGTGTGTGTTCTTTGTGGCTACTATGTTGTAAGGCAATTACTTCAGACAAGGGACAACAAGTCTGTGTTTCTGTAATGTTGGTAAACTGATGATGTCAAGAGAATATTAATTGGTTAGCGAAGCATAACTCTTTAATTGCCTCACAGAGACCATGGAAATCCTGTAATTGGTCATAAAATGTTAAAAGAAGATGCAGCATCTGTTTCTTCTCTTGTTATAGTGTTGTTACTGTCATTTTTGTTCCTTTGCCACTTTCTTGACTGCCAATGTAACTCTTTGGTGCTTAGCAGAAGAGATATACTTAGTAAGAAGCAACCAATGTAGCATTTGGGCTTTTGTAATTATTGTGTAGGGTGTTCTTTTTTTTTTTTTTTTTCCTTTTTTCCCAATTACCTTGCTAACGAGGCAGTGACCAAGCTGTGCAGATCACAAATGAAGGTTTGTCCCAGGCAGCTGCTCTGTCAGCTCCTCATGCTGCCTCAGGTCACTGTCTTGTTTGCTGCCTGCCCTTTAAAGCGCCTTTTCCCAGCCATCCCAGTCTACTTGTACGCTGGCTTGGATCATCATTTGTGCAAGCGAATATAAAACACTCCTAAATTGGATTCAGTCTAAAATGTTCTGTGTTCCTTAGCAGCATGATTTCCTCCCCGTCCTTCCCTTCTTCCCTCTCTTCCACACAAATGGGAATTACTAAACAAAGAACAACAACTGTGTAGAACCAGCCCTAAGTACTTTCTTCATGGTATTTCTGGTCACTAATGCACTGAGAGTAGAGACAAGAAAGGATTTATATACTTATGAATTAAGCACTGGTTGTGGAGCAAGATTCAGAAGTCAGAGAGGTAGAGAAACTGCGTAGAGCCTCTATACCTGAATTCTTGCTTTTCTTCAGGACCTGGACAAAGGAATCAGAGTTTTAAACAGACATATTTCCATTCGGAAAGCTCTAGCAGCATCTTGGAGTCACAGTATGTGCTGCAGTACAGCAGTGGTTTTTTTGTCTTAACTATATGCCTAGCTATTCTCCTGTGCTGAGGATATCACCAGTAGGTTCCTCAGGTCCATATTTCAGGAGAATATGTGCCTGACCTTTGCAATGTCTTTTGAATATGTTCTAAATCTATTATTTTTAAGAAATATAACAATCTCTGCGTCTTTCTCCAAAAGAAAAAAAAATGCCTAAATCTTTCAGTGAGTCAAGTGGCAATATGCTTTAATCCTGTAACATCAGACATTGGGCCTCAAAATTCCTGTTTCCCCAAGCCATGTTTGTGAGGCATGGCCACATTCATAATGCAAAGTAAATCTCTGAGATCTGAGAATTCATAGCTCAGATGACAAGACATCTGCTGAAACAGAGTATAACCCCAAATCTAAGTTAGCACGTATCATGTACTGAAGCAGTCATTTTCACTAGATTGGTAAACCATAAAATTCTACTGGAAAAGATAATCTATAAAAATATGAATGCTCCTGAGACAAAGAAAAAAAAAAAAAAAAGGCAAAAACAAAATACATCTTTCATGAGATGACAATGTTATGGTTGTTAAGGAGGCTGCAAAATTTCAGTAGACAGCTACATCTTATGATAACAACACTAACAAATGTGATTATTCAAAAAAACATTGTTCCGAAATTTCCTTACAAGTAATGAGTATGTGATGAGTAATGAACCATTCACAAGGTCATTTTTCTGCAATAGTTCTTTTAAAGACGAGCTGCATAAAATATCAGATGTCTGCAGGAACATTTGATTAATGTGCTAAATCATTTGTGAGACAGATATTTGTAATACAAGTAACTATAGGTTTAAATTTCTTGTTATTATTGGTATAGAAGCTAGAGCTCTATCCATGATATTCTGTGTTGCAGCAGCTATGCACAGAAGTCAGTGACTTAACCTGCCCACAGGGTCTAATATCCGTCCCCTCCACACAAAAGTTTTAGAATGGTGTGGTTTACAAAGCAAATTGTAATTTAGCATCTTAACTTTTTAAAAGAGAAGTATAGCAGGCTTGCTTTAAGTCTTTTTTGGTGAATTAGCAATTGCCCTCATTTCCCGAGGGCTTTAAAGGTAGCAATGAGTACTTACCGTCTTGCTGAATGATCTTCACATTTTGCAGAATGGGGGAGGGGGAGCCTCAAAACTCATGTGTTTTCAATGCAAACTTTTTCAGAGCTAATTTATGCATTTTGTTTTGTGTTTATACCTGATGTTCCACAGAAGTAATCTATTATCGTATGTCATTAGATGTATTTTATTTAAACAGTGATGCAATAAATCATTGGGAGAGGCTACCAAAGGATACTGTAAATTCTCCATCACTTAAGCTTTAAATTGAGATTAAGTGTCATTCTGTACTTTAATTCAATATTTTTCAACAATTTTATAATGGCAAATATTTATCTGAATTCTGAAGAAGAATAAAATATGTGCAAACTTGTAATTTTATGGTATGGTCTTAAGAAAATGATTCTGGAAATACTGATTTCCTTTCTTTCTATTCTTATTTTTTCTTAAAAATGATTCTATTTCACCATTCTCCCTGCTTGACTTTTTGAATTTACTTTATTTTGAAGAGGAAGGGAGGGGATCTTAGCTACAGGTAGGGAAAAATTCCTTGTTCAACAGAATGTTGTTGGGCTACTTGCTCAGACTCCAAGCTCAAACTCAATGGAATAATTGTGCAGGATATAAGAGCAGACAATAATGGTACCTTCAGATTTTCAATATGGGAAGCTTCGCCAAAAGATCAGGAAAGCACAGGAAATCCAAATTTGACTGCTCACCAGGTTATCTATCAAGTTCCTTTATACAGAAAGATTAACAAGGGTTTGTGCTCCTCTCAAAGTAATCAAGTACGATTATAAAGATGGAAACAGCTGACAGGGTCAGTTAGCTGTGACTGGTGACTGGTGTAAGAGAGGATCAATCAGATTCAATATTATATCACTAACTATAATTAAATCCTGTTGGAACTAGTGTTTATGCATATCGAACTGACATGATGCTGAACTTAATTTGCTTTTTATTTGTTTTACCAAATCACTCTAGTAATTACCAGGGTCTGGATGTAATAACCTTGTCAACAAGTCTGAAGAGAAAAATCCACATGCCCATAAGTGAAATGGCATTCTGTTTATAAATGTAAAGACTGGAAACACATTTGCTTTTGCCTTGGTCTCATTTATTGGAAATGAGACTAAAACCGTTTCTAACTTTAGAAACCTGGAAATAACCTCCTTTCCCAATAAGCACATGACCTGCCCTCCATCCCTGTTGTAAATTTTAAATAACTTCCTGTGTTCATCAGATGTTTATGATCTCACCACTTCTTTTTCTTATAGGCTCTGCAGACATGACAGACCTCAAGCAATACTTACTGAAACTGGTGGAATGACAGCCACAGAGACACTCGGTTGTCCAAATGCAGACATCCTACTAGCAGGTAGTAGATGTCATAAGGTTATCCCGCCTGGCCTCCAGTCGCTTTTGCTTAGCTTGCGGATTTCACTCTCATTGATCATTAGGGTTTTTTGGGAGGAATTATTTAAATGCCAATTGTTCTTATTACAGTAATTCTTGTTGTCCGTAATTACAGCATTGTGTGTGTGTGTGTGCATTGTCTACACACTTGCTGGAGCATCAATAAATTCAATAGATTTTACACATCCATACAGTAGAATAAAATTTACTTCACTGAGTCAAAGTCAATGTACACTATAAATCCCCAGAAACACTTTGACACAGCTAGAAAAACAGTGTGTTACAGAGAATTCCTTCAAATCTGTGTCAAGGTTTCTGACTCAGAAACTCTCATATAATCACAAAACTGTATACATTTCAGATAAAATAATGTATTCTCTTTCTGTGTTTTTTGTATCTAAATCACGTTTGTGATTATAACTTTGCAAGTCAGGAACCTTGACATGCCTCTGAAAGTTTTCTGGAACTTGCAATGCTAAGCCTTAGAGAGAAATTTATCATTCAGTCATTTTTACTTTCATCTTTTTTCTTAATGTCTTCCCTACTCCATATGCTCTCTCATGCCCAGTTTAGTGTTTCAAAAGGGGGCCAGTGAGACTGATGATGCAACCAGCTCTGTAGAAGTCAATGCTCTTAGCAGAATCCAGTTGATCTTCTGCTGCACATAGGAGTAGATGGGACAACTCTCAAAATAGTCCCCAAAACAGACAAGTGAGAGAAAGAGGTGCCTTCCAAGGTGAAAAGAAGAGGTAAAGCAGCTCTGAACATCAGCAGGAATGGTAGATAATGTTTCCTCAGAGGCTGTCTATAGAGACATTCAGGAAAGTTCAGAAAGATTAACTAGAGCTATAAAGTTGAATCTCATAAGAAGAGTACAGAAATTAAGGGCAGGGTTACTGAGCTGAAAGAGGACAGAAGAAGGCCAGGAGACTGTTTCTACATCTATCACTGCCCTTCTGCACAAACACTGTCAGGTTAATTGTTTTCACACTTTCAGTAAAGATGTAAGGAGGACTTTTATCACTGAAAACATTTTGAATTCTATCAAATATTATTAGTAAAGTGTACTAGATTGTTTTCTGAATATTCTTATTCAGGAATGATTTGTAGCTTTGGAGGCTTCTTTGAAACCTTTGTGAGACCTTCCTCTCTCATGTAAGGCAGGACAGTCAGGAAACTAAAGGCTATCCTTTTTTTGAAAAAAGTGACTAGAATTCTGAGCTAGTCGTCTGAATTCCTTTTAAAATAATAGATACTAGATACCTCTGTGGTCTAGTTCATCTTCTCTGAAAGTAGATTCCCTAAAAAAGTAGCATCAGTCATGTCCTAAAACTGCCTTTTCCTTTCCATTGACTATAAGAGAACCCAGGGGACCAGCTCTCTATATAGCTGACATCTGACATTGGATGAAATAAATCCCACATTCTGAGTTAACTTTCCTGAGCATCCCAAGGCAGAGCTGACAGTTCACACAGCACGAACATGAGCCTATTCTCCAGGAAAATCAGAAATCATTTTTACTGCCTTCCCTATTAACTCCCTAATTCAGTACAAAAATGCTAAGTTAGCTTCACCTTTTGAAATGTGTTTAGTTATGTCATCCTTCTGTTCTCTCTTCCAGCAAACATACAAACATATTGTTTCTACTGTGTGAGATTCCTACATATTTCACTTACTCTTAAAGCCAGGTCATGGTGGTTGACTTGGACATTGGAGTAATATGGACTGAGTGCAATAAAAAAGTATTTTACACTTCTTATTTTCCATTAGCTTGATTCGACACCAGGCAAAAAGAAGCAACAGAATGTGCTGCATTATTGTGTCCAAGCCATATCCAGCAGAGAGGTCCCAACAGTGTTCAAAATCAGAATACTTATCATTATGTTGACAGTTGAGATTGCGAGGAGTTTTCAAAACTATCTAGTCTACTGATGCTAGGAAAGAGGACATATTCCTTCTCACAGTGAACCATGTGCAGATAAGTCATCTTATAGATCCTTTTTCCTCCTGATGTCATAGGGTTTGCCTGAGTCTTGTTAGAAATTCTTCTGGCTGCAGTGCAAGACCACCTGTCTGCAAACCTATGTTTTTCCCTAATGGGCATATGCCTTTATTTCTTCCTGCTGACATCTCAAAAGTCAGCGTTCAATGGAAAGTGGAGTCCTCTACTACAAATTTTACCTATCCATTCTATTGTGCTTTCTCCTTAGATGAAAGAATTAGAGATGTTGAGAATCTCACATAGTGAGAATCTGATTTTTACTCTGGCCAGTCAGATAAACTTGACCGAGACCTGCAGTGTAGCTTGTCTGAGAACTGCTGAAAGGTATTTTATGCTCTCCAGCTCATCACATTCTGACACTTGTGTCACTAATGTAAATCCAGTGCTGCCCCACTGTTTTTATGCTGTTTGAAATGAGGTCACAGAGTTGACCTCTTTTTTTTTTTTTTCCAGTTCTAGTCTCATTTTTCTTTTTGTACAGCTGAGATATAACAAATTTTAGAGAGTTGTAATGGTGTATTTGCAGCGTATGCTGTTGAAAAGGTTACATTGCAGGGGTTTAAAAGCATGGAAAGAGCAGAAACAGCAGCCAAACTTCCCAAAGGAAAAAGGTTAGCTAAAATTGTTAGAGTTCCTCTTATTGCGATATCTTGCCGATAAGTCACAGATGCAACACATGAGCAAGTGAAAAAGTGATTATGAGGGTTATAATGGCAGCCCTGAATCCATAATGCATAACACATTCATCCCAAGGTGCATTTGTGCATCTGTTAAGGTATTTTTACTAGTAGTGTAAGAGCTTTTAAAATCATATTCTGAATTATTCAGCTCATTTGCTGTGTTTAATTGATATTTTATATTTTTGTCCTTATTACTTTCTGACATTAAGCCGTGACACAATGTAAGAATGTATTAGAATGACAATTGTTCCAGCTTCTGTTCCTGATTCATCCCTTGGAGTCCTGTCATCATTTCTGCATATTTCCTTGTGCTTTCTTCTGATTTTACAGAACCCCGTGACACTAAGTTGGCCCTTGCTAGGCATGGTAGTGTGTCTGAGTCTGGGCTTGTTTCCCTAGAGTCTCGTATAAACCAGAATGTGGTTTAAGGTCCTTTGCTGAGAAAAAAAGCAATTTCTTTTCATTTCTGTTCGTTCTTTTGTCATACGAGCAGAACTCTGCTCCAATTTGTCTTTGATCTCCCTGATACTCAGGTAACATCCAGGCAGTTCCTCACTGAAGTTATTTCCTCCCTTACCAGTTTTGTACAAAATAAAAACCTGAGATTATTCTTGATTTACACCAGTGGGAGTGAGAGGAGATTCTGGCCCAGTGATCCATTGCCACCCTCACCTATCTTGGTACTACTCATGCTGATTTAAACGACAGCTGAAGTTGGTCTTTTACCACCTGAATTCTAATTCCTTTTCTAACCCACCACATCCCCCCTGCTGTATTTACAGAGAAAATCATGTCCTCCTTACTGTGTTTGGCCTTGAGGACTAAAAATATCCTTCTCTATTTTTTTTCCTTGTATTTTATATTTCTTTCTTTTTTTAATGCAGTGATCTCAAAAAGCCAGATCCTTCATGCAACCATTTATGTCAATGACACAGAAGAATAAAGTGGGTGTGAAAAGCTGAAGTATTAGAATGAAACTTGCTTGGCATTTGTAGAAGTGATTCTATATACGGGGGAGGTTAGAGGAGACACTATCAGCACGCGTAAGTTGTTCGTAAGTGGCGAGAAAAATAAAGCAATGCGATTCTTCGTTTATCATCTTTGTCCTTCCTGAGTTTTTCCTTCCCACAGTAGTGATACCACTAGCACATAGCCATTTAGATGGATCTTGATCCTGACCAGAATCTTGCTCTGTGAGCTGTTAGTTGCTAACCCCTTGTTTCAATCTCCTCTGAGGTACAGCTTTTCTTTATCAGTCAGTATAGATTATGTTCACTGTTTCACATCTCTCAGCTTTATGAATTATTTCCTTTAAAAATAACTCCAGCAGATATGTCAGCCATGATTTATTCTGTATGATATTATACCAAATTGCTTTTATGAGCTGATACTTTGCCAGACATTTTGTGGCCTCCAGACCTGAATCTCTCTGTGCTCACCCAGTGTAAACCGGGCATTACTGAATTCACTACTGATAAGCACATGGGTAAAACCAGCATATTTGGAAGCAGAGCAGGATTTTAAAGTAACATTTTGAAAAGTGATGAGTGATTTGGGAAATAAAATTTGAGGATGCAGGGAATGAGACTTCTAGGAGCCACAGTATGACAAAGGAGACAAAATGAAGTATAGATACATTTGGTAAACTAAGGAATTTTAGCCTGTCCCCTCATTAAAGCTAGACACTGAAGTGTATGATCTTGCATCGAACAACAGAAGCCATGACTGTGGAATCCCACTGCTGCCCCTGAATGTTAACATTACAGAGAACAGGAGTGATCACTGCAGCTTAGATGCCCTATCTCGAGTACAGCAATTTGAAGAAAAAGTGGTAGGAACTTTCTTTTCTCTGTGGAGTAGAAATTGCAGCTCCTAACCCAGAATAGAGGCCATATGCTTGAAGAAGATGGTACAGATATGACCAGTCCCTGGCTTCTGCTCTTTTTTTCATGAGTGAAACTCCTGCTGACCTCTGAAGAGTCTCTTTGTACTTTGGCAAGGGGTTCTCTGAATCTGTCTAACTCTAAGCTCTCTTTTTTCCATTACCTTGGCGGTCAAATATGTACTTAGATATGTAGCACCACACTTATCTACCTGCATCATAAAAATAATCGATTTATTGATAAATTAATTAATTAAGACCTAATGGCCAGAGGAGTTGTGAAGAGCAGTGAAGACAGGAAAAGATAATTTTAAATATTATATGCAGAAGAGAGAAGGACAAGGTACAGTAGCAGTATGTAGGAGCAACGGTACTATGATAACCAATAATAGAGAGAAGGGTGGATGAATCTGATGAGAAATGTCATGCAAACAAACATACATTTAAAATTAGAGTTGAACCAAATATTTTCCTGAGGCTCTGAAATATGGGATCATGTGTGTGGTCTTCTACAAAGAACGCACAGAGTTAGAGCTCACCTCGTTGTTCTCTTAAATGTTTGGGAGCTTCACATAACAAAGCAAAGAGCACCAGCTGATGGCATGGGTAAAGGCAGCTCTGATACATCCTTACGGAGAGTGCTTTCATGTTGACTGTATGATGGGGTAAGATCTTCACATTGTGGGTAATGTGTGGGCCATGAACATGTCATTGGGCCATTACAAACTCTCTGAACAACACAAACAACTTATTCCATCTTCTTTACTGCTCAAAGAATACATGTATCTATTGCTGAAGAGAGGTGGTGAAAAGAAAGATACAGGAATTAATGGGATGATAGAATACTCCCTTGACTTTCCTAAAAAAATCTTTTTTCACCAGACAATTTTAGATTGCAGAATAAATATATCCATGAAACATGGATCAAAATGTTCCTTAAACATCTTTGGACATTTAGTCATTAGTATCTGTTTTACCTTTAGTCCTTATCATTGTTTAAATGGTACTCTCGGGTCCCAAGGTGTAGGGTATATTTTTAAAGAAGCTTTGTATGTCTGCTTCTTGTTGTATCACTGGACCATATACAGTAACCTTATTTGTTCAAAATTTACTCTATTAAAATGCAGTGAATAACCTGCATAACCTCAGTATGAACTCTGCTCCTTATTATCTTGTAATTTCTGTTGCTCCAGTATACTCCTGCTATCGTTTCTGTGACTAACAGCAGTTTTCTTTGAAAATAGGTCAGTTGTTTCCTTCTGTGTAGTCCCTTTATTCTGACAGAAAATGTATCTATCCTCTACCATTTGCACAACCAGCATGCAGCCGCTGTTTGAGTGCTGTCTGTGCAGCGATTGAGGGACTAACCATATCCCCTGAAGCTGCTGGGTGCGAGGTGTCCTCCCCAGCCCCATGGCCTTTCTGAGCTCCATGGCTGGGGAAGTGGTCGTGGAGACAAAATGTTCTCCAAGACGTATGGAAAACATGTCACTAATTTTATATCTTGTTCATCTTTCCCATAATTTTGGAAAATTGTTTCATGAAAAAGAATTGCCAAAAGAGCTTTTGCAGTCAAAGGAAGGCAGAATCTTATTGATGTATCAAGTCAATTTAGAGGGATTATTTCTCAGTAAGCTAATGGTCTCACTCCCGGTGAATACTTGCATACTTGAATAGTTTTGCCACTTTTTTTCTGCTATTCTTATACCCACTAGCTCCCTGAATCTTTGATTTGGGTTATCTTAACAGGTTCTTTTCCATCTCTTCCTCTGGGAATATTTAAACTGATATCCTCTAGCCTGCTCTATGCCAGCATAGATAGTGGTGAGTATCTTTCCTCCTCTGTCTCTCAACTAAAAGAACAAAAAGTAGACGGAACGAAAAGCTTGTGGGCTCAGAGTGGCAGCAGTAGTGAAGGTAATTCTATTGCTTCAAAATACAGGAAAAAAAGAGATGCCAAATCACAGTAAGGCTGTTATTTGACGGGTGCTGGTACAGCATAAGCTGATGCTAATAGGTGAAAACAAACCCTATCTCACCGAACTCATTTTGCTTCAAGCAGCAGCTGAGGAGTTGGCCCTCTTCTATGCCGCATTCATGAGTCTGAAACTGGCACAGCCTCAACCTCCACTTCTAGTCCCAAAACAAGATTTTGAAAGCGACATAGCCTGTTGTTTTTTCATCGTCAAGGAGACTGGGCCATTTCAAGACCCATTCCATAATAAATTACTACTAACTGCCAGCTGTTAACAAACTCTACACTGTCTTCCTTCTGTATAAACAGCTGTGTTACAAGAACGAAGGAGAAAGAGAGAGGAAAGGGCTTGTTACAGCCACATGGTGCCAGTGAACTTTGTGCACTCTGATTTGTGAAGAATTTGGTGTTTGCATTTCAACAGAAGATGAAAGCATTGAAATAGGAAAGTGAGCAAGCACGAGATGTTCCTCACCATTATGATACAAGTTCTTGCTTTGTGGCAGAGCTTGGACCCTGACCTCTTTAGGAAAGACTTGCTGAATCTCCAAAGTACATATAGATTATGGCAGACACACTGCTTATTGGAATAACCTGTCTGTCCTTCTGGGATTCCAAGATTATAAGATTGATAATGAAGCCTTTTGGAACAGTAGCAATATAATCAATGTACAATTCTTCTACTGAAAATTTTATAGTAGCAGATCATAAACATTCCAAAAAAAAGGTTCACTAAGTCACTTGCGTACTTCAGTTACTCAGAACTGCTCAGCTCCAGAGCAATACTTGGTTGCCAGGTCAACCTGGTAACAGTCATATTGTAACAAAATGCCTTTATATATGTGCATCAGTGAGCAAATTTAAAGATGCTAGATAACACAGGAACAAGAAGATGTGCAAAATGTTTTGCTAGAGGTACAGTGGGGCAGACTGAGGAGAAAGTATGAAAACTTTCAAGTACTGAAATTAGGCTAAAAAAAAAAAGAGAGAGAGAGTCTGAAAATACAAACCTCTTTTGTGCCACCAGAAATGTACTTGCTGGCAAATCTGGACACAAAGCAAAGCATTTTGAGGCACAGTCAAGGGTTTGTTAAAATATGGCTGGACACTGAAGCAAAGCCAATTTACACGGTACCAGTTGGCAAGCACAAGGGTGTTTATTCTGCTTGATAAGCATCTCCTTAGTAACTCTATGAGTCAATAAATCGGGTTGATGAGCAGTACATAGGGGAAAAAAACTGAGTGTGATAATAATGCAACACAGAGAATTTTAACCAAACATTAGGGATAGTAAATTGAAATCAAGACTGCAGAGGTTACTTTTTGCAAGTAGATTTAGGGTAAATACATGAAAGATGAATAATGAGAAACACTCAATAGAATAAAATGGGCCAAATTAGCCTGAAGTTCACATCCGTGCTTATTTCTCTCTGCCTGCTCAAGTAAGGTTCTGAATCAATTCCCCTGATTTGGCAGTTCTTTATTTGTATTGCTGTGGCCTGAGTGTCAATAACTGTGAGTGATACATAGAAGAAAATGATGTCTCCGTTCAGGTGGGCTATAGCTGACCTATAGACTATGTGACATTTGTAATTTTGTCTTTAAGGACTTTTTTTACACCCCAAGGGTAGCTTGGTTCCACTTCCCTAACAACTGCAGATGGCATTAAATACATGATTAGTGAAGGAGACTCCCCATCCCTGAGAGGAAGTTGTCTAGGAACCCCCAAAGCCACCACAGAAGGCCTTCACTGTTGATCATTATAAAAATTTTTATTCTTGTTCTGTCTCCCCTTCCCCAATCATTTACTTCTAAATTTGCCCTTTTGGGGAAATTTCAGATGAAGCAACAGTGACTGAAATGACCAGCAATAGTAATAGCATAGAAAATGGAATTTCAAACTCCAGACATACATTTAATAATCTCCATTGCTGTCTAAAGGAGCCAGACATATTTAAAATTGAACTCGGGAGGTCTAATGCATAAGATGAATAGCCTATGAGGGCACAGAGTACTGCTATGATTATCTAGTCTGACCTCCTGAATAACTCAGATCATGCAGTTTTACCTAATCATCTCTACACCAAACCCATAATTTCTGATTGCACTATGACAGATATTTCAGGAACACATTCAGCACACAGTTAAAGAATTAAAGCGACAAAGAATCAATTGCTTCATCAGCAAGCTGTTCCTGTGGTCAATTACTGAAGCTGATTGGGAAAATGTTTACAGAATCATTCCCGCAAACAAGGTGTACTCTGATGAGATCAAAATTCTTCACAAAGTGGTGCAGTATGCAGATTGGTGTGTTTGGTGTTCAGGTAAAAGAAGAGCTTCAGATAGAAACATTTCAATATATTTTGAAATGGCTTCCCCTGTAAATTTTGATTTTATATTATATTATGAAAAGTGAAAAAAAAAAACTTTCCAATTTCCTCATTTTTTTTTAACTGATTTTGACCTTTGGGGGTTTGTTCAGTCAAAATAAAGGTAAATATTATTTACTCTTAAAATTTGGGCTGGACTTGGGCCAAATTGACTTCAGCTTGAGACAGAGGATGTTATTTTTTTGTATATTTGTGATCTTTGTTTGTTTCTCCTTTGTGAACAAGTCATTTTTTTTTTACTTTCTTATAGAAAATAGGATAGATTGAGGTTTTTTAGACTCTCACCATACGGTAAGTAAGTTTTTCTGGACCTTTAATCATTATTGTGGCTCTTTTTAAGCACTTTCTGATTTTCACCATCCCTTCTAAATGTATTTCCATGTTAATTCAAAAATAGCTTAACTATTGCCACCTTTCTACAATCATTGTTTAGCCACCATCGTGCACTTTTAATAAGCCTCTTTCTTCAGTAATGTGCTAAGATTTATGTATTCAAACATAGGGAGCATCGCATCTCATCCTAAGGGAGATGTCTAAAATACACAAGATGAATCACACTCTAATAGCGCTGACTTATTTTCATTGAGTATCAGAGGAGTCTTGATGATGGCTCAAAAGTAGACATCAGCACTGTAGATATTGAAAGGTAGGTGGGGTTAATTTCTCTGCAAGAAACCAATGTTCTGAATCAGTTATGGGCTCTGAGACATAGGATTTCTAAATCTTTTTTATATTACACTCATAGCTATTTTCTTGCCTTTTTATAAATGGAAAACATATTCCAAGGTGAAAATGATGACTCATCTACCTGTGAGAATTTCTATTATGGTTTTAAAATATTTTTTTTCTCTGTCCAACTTTGACTATTGGAAAAGCCATTGGAGCTAATCAAGTGGTAAATAGTAAAATTAGTAGGTAAACTAGTTTAAATTCAACTCACAGCAAAAAAGAAAGAGGAGCAGGGAAAAATAAGTTTGTGTAAGGATTGTAAAGAAGCCATAAGTTGCAAAAAAAGTCACCTATTGTATCACTGAACAATGAGAAACAATTTCCTTACCTTACTGTTGGTGCTGCTTCCCACTATCATAGTATTTCATTTCCTATGTATGGACACGATATTTGTCTTTCACAGAAAAGACAGGCTCAAATTCCTGACTCATTAGACTTACAAGGCTTTTCCCCGGGAATGACTCCCTTTCCATACCCATTCCAGTTTTGGTCTCTCTACTGAGGCAGTCAGTAAACATTCAGACTGTGGTAACCCAGGTGGTAAATCAGAAGATCTGTAGTTTATTCTCAGTTATGTCATTACCAGATGGATGTCTCTGAGTAAAACACTTCACTTCCATTTACCTTCTCACCTTTTGTTTCTCACTGTAAGCTATGAAAAGAGGGAGTGTTTCCTTAAGTGCTATGGAGCGCTTAAAACAATGGGACTTTCTGCTATAGCCTCCAAAGTTATTGCAATAAATAGGTAGGTCATTAATATTAACTTTGACTGAGAACGCACTTGACAATCATCATGCTTATCATGCCTTTCACATAAAGGGAGATGGAGACCCCCGACTGAATTACTTCTGTGCAAAGAATCACACCTACAAGCTGAGTTGCTCTCTGTAGTCCGTTGACTACTAACTACACCTTCATTAACCATGAAGAGAGACTAGGCACCTAGTAGACAAGAAGTTATATAAATTTAAATGACTTCTTAAACTGCAAATTGAATTGTATCCTTAGCCAACAATGGTTGTCTAGGCTCCCTCCGTCAGCAATGAAGTAGCATCCTCCACGGGGCAATTCATCCAGTCCAAAGCCCATGATTCAGATGCTAGCAATGCCTAGCTTACTTAGGTCTGTTTTAGTTCATGTTCCACAGAGGCAAGACGTAGTCATGTCAGCAGAAAAAACAACTTTTGCCAACAAACACTGTTTCTACCTTAGAGAATTTCCATTATAAATGTAGCCAGCAGATGATCTGCAACATAGACAAGCACTAAGATTCCCTGTGCAGCTGTAATTCCATCCTTCTGTGATTTTACATTATGATGCTGTCTTTTAATTAAGTAATTACATTTCAAGGGAGCCATGGCCCTTTCAGTGTGTTAAGACAGAGAAACACAAATATAGCTCAGTTTTTCAGGGCAGCATTTGGATGTCTTACCTAGCAGACCAGAGTTTCTTTTCAGACCATTCCTGTGCTCTCGTTTTCCACGTTGACTCTACACTTCCTCATAAATGAAACAAAAAATTGTGAATAAACACTCTTATCTATGCTACCTCCTTGCTCTTTTAAATGATTTTTAAAATAAATCCTTTAAGAAGCAATAGAAAGCAGACTTTTTTAACATTTTACAGATAATCATGAGGATTACAACCTCAGATACCTTAGATCTACAGCACAGAGCTTTACTGCTTGAGTTAATTGGATCTGATAGCAGCAAGAGTTTAACTTTCCCTGCGTGGGACAACCCCTAGCAAGAGATGGCACAGGACATCATAGGCATGAAAAAATGAGAGAAGGATAAATCACTGGAAAATAGCTCAGTGCATGCTTTTGTGAAGTGGAGCAGACTTATTTTCGTTAATATAGACACTATGTAAGGACAGAGCACGCACAGCATTTTTCACAGTGTGGTATTGTCAGGCACTAGCAAGCCACTTCTAAGCATATGCAAGCAATTCTTGGCAGAGTTTATAATTAAGATATTTCTTTTTTAATAGCAGGGATAGAAAAAGGCAATTTCCAGACAAAATGTCAAATATTTGTTTAACAGTGTGCAATTGTTAGATCATCTTTTAAAGTTGTTATAACAATTTGTGAACAGCAGCAAAGTGCAACATTCTGATTTATTCTTAGAAATAACTGAAATAATATTACAACTTTTCAGAAAAAAGTCTTTCTGTGGAGGACACCAATTATGGTTATGGAAAATGTAGACCTGAATGTATAATTTTGTTAAAAAAAAAAAAAAAAAAAAAAAAAAAAAGTCTTAATGTTCCATTTTAAGTAGTTGTAGCTTCTGATACCCTTGCTGTATATGGCAATTTTATCCTGAAGTACTCCTATGAGCTGCCTACCATTCCAGTGTAATTCTTCTGAAGACAGCAGGGTAGATGGATTATGTGTTTTGAAATTGATCTAGGCATTGTTACTTCTGAATCTAAGAAGCCTGAAGCCTGAATTAAATCACACTGAAATGTACCTAATATACAATATTGCAGCTGTAGAAGTATAACTATAGCCTTTTAGCTATGTGGGAAATGAGCAACAAAACTGGTAGGGTCTGGTACTGAGAGGATGCTGGAGCAGCATGTGCTAATTGGATACTAAACAGTGTCATTGCACAGTGAGTCTTGGAGTATTAACTTCTCTCCAATTATTACAACCTAATTTAAAGTTTTGAGAGAATTTATATCCAAGGCACTGCTGCATATTCAGATTTTACAGTTTATAAATGTTACTATTGTTTTATAGAAACTAACTTTTATAGAAATGCACGAGTATCAGATGCTTAGGATCAGTCCTGCAGGGCAGCCAGTGAGTCATGCAAATTCTTAAAGTTAATAAAAGCCACAATGCAGTTTTCTGGAAAAGAGGGTTTCATTTCCTCTAACTGCTTTCTGAGGGATTTGCTAAGCTGTTTTGATAATGTCACATTGCTATATGAATTACCCATGAAACTCACACGGCATATCACTATTTGTTTTAGGTAATAGCCATCCATTTGCTAAGAGACTGGAGAATCAAGGAATGACATGGAAGAAGGAGAGAAAAGAACCACAACAGCAATTTGGGCTTTTGGAATACCTAATCATTTTAAAATGTGCCATACACATTTTAAAACAATCACATTTCAAAGGTTTTTTGAAAGAAAACAGTCTTAATCCTTGCTGCTCTGAAACTGTCTCCTCTCCTTCTTCCAGCTGTTTGAGCCATCTATTACCTGGTGTAAAGGCTCTTTCAAAAAACTTTTCCTAAATGGAAAGATGCATAACAATCCTGATTTAATAATCTTGCTAAGAATAGTCTTGCTAAGATGTGCTAAGACTTTCCTAAAAACAAATACCTTCTATGAACAACTGAACAGGGTGAAAGGCTGAGAAGCTACTAGTTACAACGGAGGCATGAGAAGTATACTACGAAAAATATTCTCTTAAGGGGTTAGAAGTGTTACTTCTGATTTCTGTTTTCTGAAATTTGCTTCTCAACATGAAAGAAATACAAGCTAACAGTGAAGACTGCTAGCTGCCTTTTTAAAAATTCATGTTGAGTTACTGCTGTTAGCGTCTTTGATCTGTTCCTGGTTTGTTGTCATGTGAAGTCCTTTACTGTTGAATAAGTATTTTACCAATAAGCATTTTCAATAGTTCTCTGCTACGGTTGACTGGATGGCACAAGAGCAGATCACATTTTAGGAAGCTTCCTCTGTCCATTTCTTTGTGGATGATTGCCTTGGAGAGACATTGCATTTGTAACCCTGTTGAGCTATTTTGTTGAGCTAAAATGTTTGAAAAGATAGCATGTTTGTGAAATTACAGCTGGCAAGGACTGAAAAACTGACTGCAGGAGGGTCCACAAACCCCCCACAAACTTTAATTATCATGTGATAGCTTGAATATATTTTAAATTTGAGATTTTAGATCTTGCCTTGGCGAGTGTTGAATATTAACTTTATGCTTTCTCAGTAGCAGCCTTCCAGAGGTACTAGCGGAATGAAATTGCTTTTGTTGGCAAAAAAAAATTTCCAGCTGATGCAAAGAAATGAATCCTAAGGAACCCACTGATACTTATTTTGACTTGCTAAAGAAAAATTTTTGAAGCATGAAGACACTTTTACCTGAAAAATGTCAAATCTAAGTTTCTGTTACTTAAGTAAAAGCCTCTGAAAGGGTAAAAACAGTGTGAAAAAGGTTAAAAGAGCTTTGAAGAAAAATCACACACCTACAAAAGAGGATTTAATCATTAGGGAAATGTTGCATCCGCTTGGTTCAGCACAGCTTTGGGCAGTGCTGGCTGCACCGTATCTTACACGTCAGACCGCCTCGTAGCAAACGGGATACGACAGGGAGCGTCAGGAGGGGCGACGTCCGCCCTCGTCTGCACCCCGTCACGGGCAGCACCGCGGATGCTTCCAGGTGCCATCTCCGGCATCCGTTTAGGATGTAAACTTTCCTCCTCGTCCTCCCGCGCGGATCCTGCCCGTTGCCTCCGCGTCAGCGGTGCAACCTGCCGTGAGCTCGCTCGTGCTCCGGCTGCCTCGGCCCCGGCACCTGCCTTTGCGGCCTCGCACGAGGGGAGAGCCACCTTCTGCCCTTGCGGACTGCTTGTCTCGTCCTGCCCACAAAGCTATGCTGAAAGCATCTCTGATTTCTTTCTGAGGGCTCTCTGGTTTTGGGTGAGCCTAAACTGAAAAGAAAGAGAGAAAAGGGAGCTTCTTTATAAGACATGAAAGAGAGAAGCTGAATCCAGCCCTCCAACTATGAGTCCAACTTAGAGCTGTCTTACTAGACTATTTCAACTATTCATCATGAAAATGAACGCCAGAAAGGAAGTACGACCTGAGTCTGTATAAAAAATAAAACACAAGTGAGAAAAACCTCAATAAGAAAGTGCCTTTTCTGTTCCTAACAGAGCTGGATGAATGCTGCTTCTCAACAAGTCTTTTGTAATTGTTTGAAACAGAAATAACTTTGAAAGAAAGTTATATATGTGTATATATATTATATATGTCACAGAAACTATCTTGCTACCAGTAATCACAACACATCTGCATATATATGCTTGAATCAGTTCATTCCATGACTACACAATATCATAGTTTCTAAAGCAATAGTAATAATCTATAGTCAGACAGGATTTTTCAATAACTGCTTTATATGAGCTATAGATATAGCTAGGAACATTATAATATCATCTTCAGAAATGGTTCTCATTTAAATTATACTACACAAGGCAAAAGCTAATAAAATAAAAATGCATTGGGTCTAAATGACTTTCCATCTGATTGTTTCTACCTATGGAATCAAAAATAAACTAGTTTCAATCACGTTTAATTCTCCACCACTCTACCATGCTAGACATTTGTGTCAGGAGTATTATGTTTCTTCTTTGTTCAACAGCACTGCCACCAGTAAACTAGATAGCTTGAGAGTAAGGAAGAAAGAGAAAGTCCTAATATCACAAGGTTGTATACATATTCCACCTAATATACAATATTCAAGGTTGTTTGACTCAATATTTGTTTTCTTAGTGCTTGGCAGACAAAGAAAATAAACAAACAAACAAAAAAAGAAAATCCGAATAAACCAGCTATAACTGAGAAACAAATATTTAATCTGACATTTTGTTTAAGTAGATACTTATAAATGACAACCTCACATTTACAACTCATTGATATGTTTGGCAACCTAAGCTCACCAAATACACAGGGGCACATTTTTCACTTCTCTTTTCCACTATAAATCCCCAGTGATATCAATTAATTTAAATTAATTTACTCTAATTTTAGGGCCTGAAGTTTCATGACTGCAACAGGCAGTGGATCAGACTTCTTTAGCAATGAAACAGAGAATAAAACTAGTATGAAATACTTTAGTTATTATGCTCTTTGGATTATACATCTTATTGGATATTCAGGCATTGGTATAGGTATTCCCATCCGTATTTCTCTCAGTCAGTCATTTAACTCATCCTGCAAGAAACATGAACACAAACTCATACATCCTTAAAAGATTTATGAACTTCTTTTGGAAAACCAAATTTCTCAGCAGTCTTCTCATGTCATAGATTTCTTTTAATAATGAGGGAAAAAACTTACTGCAGCACAACAGATCAGTAAACTCAGAGCAAATGCCATGTAGCAAACAAATCTAGGACTGTACCTAACAGTAAATAACTGTTGCTAACTACATCTGCTTTCTTACTGTTTTATCTTTTAAGATTCATAGATGATCTGTGTCAAAAAAAATGCTCTTCTTTAATTGCAGTACTCGGTGGCTGATTTGCTAGTCTGGAAATGAGAGCTTTTCTTTACAGTCTACTTTATTTTTCCCCTCTCAAAGCTGATGGAGTGAAAAGTCATGTTTGTGCTGCGGTGTCTTCCCTACTGATGCTACCTGTTTTCTTTGCCCAGTCCTTTTACTGGATGTATGTGCTCCTCATCAAGTGCCAGATTTTTGTCTATTTTTGGGTAGTCTCCTTCAAATAGGTGAGTGAGAAGAAAAAAGCAATGTGCATGATCTTATTTATAAAATATATGACTGTCTGAAGTCATAGGACAAGGTGGAATAAGAGGTGAAAGAAAAGAGTATATAAGCTGTCATTGGTGCTAAGGACAGTAGTAACTTAACCTTCTCTGTCTCACAACTAAATCTGTTGGAAAAGTATTTGTAAAACTCTGGTGTTTGGGGTAACAAAGGTTTTCTATTGACTTTTACTGTTGATGTCCCTATATGAATACTCATTAAAATAAGACAGCTGTGGGTCCCACAGATAATAAAGACCTACTAATAGAGCTATACAGGAACAATTTCCTTTGTCCAGGTACTTTCTTTCTTTTTTCTGACGTAAGATTTCAGCTTTCATCAGGGTATAACCAAGATTGAAGGACCTAGAAAAGTAAAAACTCTCATCAAAAGTGACAAAGAATCATACTAGTCTCATGAAAATAAATACATTAACTATTCTGAGTCTAAACAAAGAAACAAACAAAAATTCCAGAGAAGCCATGAACAAACTTTGGAGTCTTCTTCTCCACAGTTTTAAAACTGCTGAATTGGACTAAATCTCCTCTCTCGAGAATTTCTCCATGCAACCTTACATCTAACAGACATTTCACTTTGTCAGAGATGACTTTCAAATTCTCTATAAAACAGTTCTATTTTTTTGTCACATTTACTTTAAAATAAATCCAATGGCAAAAATCATTTACTGTACTTCAGGATCTCAGCAGAAGAAGCTATGTTAGTCTTTAGCTCAAGGCCAAACATGGCAACTGTATAACATCAATTTGTATTTACTGCTACTGCATAGACCGCCAAAAGACACAGGTCATGCTAATCCCTTTGTAATCCTACAAAGGTAACCAGATGAAACTCCTCGTCCTCCACCTCAGTGCTGCAGGGTTTGTGAATTCCTTGTGTTTCACACAATTGTCAAAACCTCAGAAATGTTTAAGATTTTTCCTCTGGATTTTTGCATGCTCCATTAAGACTCTAGCCTGGGAAGGTATTAATAATTCCTGCTAGAGCCACATCTTTCTAATATCTTGGTGGATGACCTTTAGTTTAGTCCATAGCTCAGACTAAGTTCCCACTTTTGTCCTGGGTGCAGGCCTAAACACATGATGTGTGCTCTCAGCTTCCCTAAGGGATACTAATAGATAAAAGCCCTCCAAGTCTTACCAACACAGGTACAGGTACAGATACATATTCTACATCATATTTCAGAACCCCATCTCTATTTAATACAATATATATTTTCTCAAAGCTTGGCTAAGATGTTAATAACTGCAAAAACACCCAGTGAGTTTAAAATCATGGCTCCATCAAGAACCTTTAGTATTTCTAAAATGATAAGCTGATGTCTGTAATTGGCTAATCTCCACTATGATATTTCTTTTTTGCTCTGTGAGCTCTTTTTTTAGGAAAGAGGTAAATATTTACTATGGTAACCGTGAAGGCCTACTAGAGTATTTGCCAATTGGTTTTCCAATGCCTTTATTATAAATCAGAGTCCCCTCTTCGATATACTACTAAGGTTTGTTTGCATTGTCATAGTGTGGAGATAGAAGAGCATACTGATACAATTTGGCCAGAGACCAGTCCTTTGCTCTCAGATACCACAGTAAAAGTTGAGCATCCAGTTACTTTTTGCAGACAAGGGTATTTATATACATTTTACTCTCCTTTGGTACCATCAAAGTTACCAAAAGCGGGTCAAGCCACATTGTTCCTCAATTTCTCAATTATGGGCTATGATTTTAACTTCCTAAGGCCATTGAAGTTCAAAAAAAATAAATAAATAAATAAAAGAAGAATCCCTCCTGAACCGAGACAGAGTAAGGACACTCAAACCCCATGATCAAAGATTTAGCAAGAGAAATGGAACTTTTTTTGTATATTTTTCACCCAAATCGTCATTTGACTATGCTCAGTGAATTCCTTCATTCCCCTTCTTGTACCCAGCTTCTAAATATTATTTCTACTTCATTTATGGTGTAACTAAAGGCAGAGACAGACTCAGACATTTTTGCAACCTAGAGAAACAAAATAACCAGGACTAAAGAAAAAGCTTACAGTCCAAAGCTCTAAAAGCAATGCCCCCAATAAAACAAAACAAAACAAAGGTCTAAGATTGAATGTCGTGGCTTTACAATTCAGAATGGCTGGTGATACTTTACTTATTTTTCCCATGTACAGATACACACATGCAGGGAAATCGCAATGGATACTCTTAACCACAGCTATCAGCACATTAAGAAAAATAACATAACCATTGTGAGGTAAAAAACTTTAGCAATATTAAAGTCTATGACAACATAATGACTTATGCCAAACAAAAATACATGCCTGAAAGGGACAAAAGGCACAAACAAGCACATCTTTCCTGTAACACCTGCACATGTTCTCTGTCTCTTACTGACAGAAAAGAACTATTTTTCTCAGGTGCTGAAATTAAAGGCAAGAATCATCCACAGAATCAAGAATCAGCCAGTGCTGATGAGAAAAGATTGCAAAAGTGGAGTTGCACCTAAAATACAAATGAATGAATGAATGAATAAATAAATAAGCTATTTTTAATGTATAGTACTTCTGTGGTCATTAGAGATGCTCCAGTAAAACAAGACAACTTGTTTGCTGTGTTGTTTTGCTTTTTATTACATAATTGGTTTGAGCAGTTGTGTTTAAATTGAATATAGGACATGATTTTTTTAACATAAGATGCTTGAATGAAGTAGCAGATACATGAGCAGTGACAGCTGCTAACTTCATTTATGAATCATGCTGATTTGAGATTTGCATGTGGAATGATTTGTCTCTCCACTTCTTGAGAAAGTCTTAGCAGACTTATAAGGAGACTTGTATTCTACTTCACACCTGATATTGTCTTATTCCTCAAAAGAAGAGAGGAACTTTTAACTAAGTTAAAAAGGAAAAGCATGTTCTCATATTTTCTCAACTAACAGCCTTCCTCTTCTAGGAAAATGACATCAACTGTTTGAATTTTACATGAAGCTCTGCCTTAACAAAACAAAACAAAACAAAAAACAACAACACAAAAAAAGCTTAGAAGTGCATGAAAATATAGTATAATCAATATCTTATTAAGTTAGAAGGAAATTTCCTTAATGGGCAGAATAGTATGCTATTGTCCATGAAGTGTTTCTTCCACCTTCTTCTGAAGGACTTGATATTGGTAATAGATGAAAGACAGCCTGAGCAGTTGGAGATCTGGCTTCATTCAGAATGGTATGTTCATGATTAAGGAAGATATAGCCATAGAGTCATAATATTGTATTCAAACTTTGTGTAGATACAACTCAGATTTGCTACTAATGGTGAAAAGAGGCATTAGAGGTTAGTATGCTTTCAATCTTACTTTCTCTTCCCTCTACTCACTTCTTTCTGCTAATGTATCATCTTCTTTGTTCCCTTAATTTTGAAATTCTTGTATAATCAAGTCACTTCTGTGTATGCAGAGAATATTTCTGTATTCACAATCTTGTACCTGGTATTCTATGGAAAAAATAGTGTTTCCAGGATGATCAGAGTATGACCAATGAGAGAATAGGGTGGCATGCTTGCAGTCCCAAATTAATTTACTGTAGCCCAGAGTACCTGGTCTATCTTATTTTAAATACTTAAATGAGACATACAAGTTAGAAGTCTTCTCATATAGTCTATGGAACAGCTTAGACACTTCCTGTAACTATTCAACCCTCTTAAGATATGGCTCACCCTTTGCAAACAAGCTCCTCTTTCCTCTCAGTCTAGCTGGGGACTCAGATGTGTTGGAGTATATTCATTGTGTGAGTGCCTAATACTAGGTGAAATGAAATCATAGGCCCACATGATTTTATTTGCAGTTTCTATAGCTCAGTATTACACCTAAAAACAGATTGGGAGTCTTTCAGTAGGAGAAATCATTCTTTTTGTTAATTCCTTAAAATAACATGCAGTTTTTGTGGGAGAAAAGGGAAAGGAAATGAAGGCAATTCATTAACTCAATAAACCTCTGGGCTGGGTTCTGCACTGCTCCTGCATTTTATAAACTCCATTCCATTTATTAATAAATTTTCTTCGATTCTTTCTCCTAGCCAGCATACTCCTCAGCTGCACAAATTTTTCTCTTTAACTAACAGAGTCGTATGCTCTAAGGATTAAAAAATGCATTTCTATCACATTTAATGAGATCCATTTGCTGCTTATCAACCCAAGAACCACCTACATGTACAACAGACTTTATCATTTACTCATAGAATTTTCTTATTATTATTTGCATGTGTAGGAATGACTTAGTGCTGTTTTTAAATTGTAGGTCTCTGACTCATAGTTCATAGCTCCTAATCCAAGAGGATTAAAAGACAGATATCATAAGTATTCTGCTGTCAAAAAATTGACTTAATAACTGAAAATCTTGTGCATAGCTAATATCCATGAGTTTTTGGCTTTGCAAATGTATTGCACCCCAAACAGAAGAACAGCTTTTGGCTTCCATAAACTGGGAGGAAACTATGTCAAGGATAGTTGGCACAAGAAGGACACCAATAGCTCAGTCCGGTATGACTGGCAGTGACTGATAAACGTGGCTGTCTCTTAGCTTTTCAGCTAACAAGCACCTATAGAAGTTTGGCCCCAGGTGCAGTCTGGATATGGCAGTCCGCAGGAAAGCTATTGAGCTAATGAGATTTATCAGAGGATACCAACATCTACTCACACTTTTTCCTAGTCCCAGACAGAGTGTTTGAACCAAGGAGATAAATTAGGAGGGGCACAGATTCCTGGGCTGTGAGAGCTTGAACATCAGAAACTTCAAGCATGTCTCCTCCTGTACATGGTGTCTCCTCTTAGTATGTGACCCTTCCCAGAGATAGGAGCAGCCACCATCCCCAGTGCCACTGTGGAAATATCTGAGAAAACTGAGTCAGGGGCTTCAAAAACCGAAGCCTTGTTAGCATCAGACAAAGGGTCCGAATCCGGACACAGATACGAACTGCGTAGGCCTGGGTCCCCTGCCTTCGGAAGGAGGGATCACAAGGTACTGTCTGAGTTTCCTTAAAAGATAACATTATTGCCAAAGGCTTATGCATTACAAACTGAATTTTAATCATTTTGGCATATGGCGGTATTTGGCACACCCCTAGCAAAATGTGAGGCATTTTACAGGTCTAGTTTTGTCCTCTTCTCAGCTGAGCAAAGTGCTAACACAAACGTAATGGTGTGTACAATGTGACCCTATAATACTGAATGCTTTCTCATTCAGAAAATATTGTAGCAAATCCCTCACAGTGGCAAATCACAATGAATTAAAGGGCTAAAAATCTGACAGAATGAAAGCGTCATTACAGGCTTCCATTCTACAAAAGAAAAAATATTCAGCATCCTGACAGCCTACCTGGTAGATTTTTTTTCTCTTTTGAAAAAGTGCACTCCTTGGTAAAGAAGCAGAGCTGATTATTTGAACTGACAAATTCTGAATTACTTCCACCAAAATTTTTTTTCAGCAGACCAACAAATATTTAAAATAAATGTTTCATGGTTCAGAACACAAAATTCAAATGTTCAGTTAAAAGCATGCTGCTAAAATACTGCCATTCTACAATAAAATCTGAAGGTAAATGGACTGTTATGAAATAATCTAACGCATTATAATTTTATTTCACAACTTCATGCTACTTTTATTAGCTTTTTCTCTTTGGCTGCTGATTAAAAGATGTCTAAAGGTGAATACCAGTAAAATGTGCAATGTGTAGTGAGTTTGATATACCCATTTTCTTCTCACAGCATCCCTTCTTTCCTAGAAAAAGATGACTTCAACCTCTATCAGCTTTCAGGACTGATTCACTATGACTGGTTTGAACTAGTGATAGCTGACTGCTAAAGGTTTAGAAGTTCAAGAAGGAGAGCATGATGGAATGCTTGTCTGAACTGGTATTCATATTTCCACAGTCTACAAATCAGCCTTGAAGAACTGGGAAAATCACAGTTTTGTTTGATTTCAGGAGAATAAATGGCACCGAGTCCTCTGCATTTCTTCTGCAGATATCAGCTAAAAGCAAACACGCAACGCTTAACGTATGGATCTCTAATGACAGTTTGAGCTTGCAAGGTTAAGTCCTGTTACTGTGTGAAATATTCACAAAATATTTCACATTCACAATTAGATTAATGTTCATTATTCGCTTTTGTATGTGTCAACAAAATCTCCAAGACTGAGAAGCATTCAAGAAGCCAAGCTGTCGTACAGTTCCTCAGCTGTTCTCTCTTCCTCAGCAAAGCTCTCCCCCTGCTTGCTGAAGCTAAGAGGCTTCCCCTTCCCGAAGGTCTTAAGGAGTAACCAACCAGATAGAAAACTACTGCCCTGGACATTTCTGAAGCAGGCACAATGTTCCTGTAGCCAGTTCTTCTCCAGTGAGCACAAGAACAACAGTTATCAGGGATCTTAAGTGACAATTTTCTTCTCGGTTAACATTTTAACTAGCTTTCTCTGTATATATAGTACTGTGTGTCAGATCTATACTCTCAGAAAAGGGCATAATATTTCCATACAGCAAGAGCTGAGATTTATCAGAGTAAGAATGTTGAAATCCACTACCTCAGTCAATCCAAACTTCTCACCCCATAAGATCTTTATCTGGAGACATTTTCTATCTTTAGCAGCTACAGCAAACAAATACAGATTGAACCATCACTAAAATAATTTAGTCAGCCAGTATAAACTGATGCTTTAAAATAGGGAGCAGAAAAAACATAGAAACACTCTCTGGGGCTTAAGAGTTTCACTTCTTTTCATTCTGGCACTGGTGCACTTAGTACTTTGAGCTAATTTCTGATTGAAGTGTTTGAGTGTGAGAACTCTCATTTTCACAAGCAAACAAAAAAGAAATAAAACTAATCAGAGTAATAAATACTGTCAAACTAATCCCAGCATAGAAATTATAAATTAAATACCAATGAGACAGTCAGCAGTATATCTTTGTTTTCCAAAAAGCAGTGTAAAGTAAGACAAAAATATGTAGCAATAGTCAGGTAACTCATTCTTCATGCTAACACAGTAATAATGCAAAAACATGCCTAAACCTTTTCACAGTTAGTCTGTGGCTTTGTTATTATTATTGTTATTATTTATTAGTTTTTCTCTCCTCTGCTGGGCTAGTTGGGCTTATCAGTGAGCAATGCACCCCTAAACCAGCCACAAACACGTAGCTACTGAGCAATTTTGATCTAGTTCCTTTCTTTTTTTCCCTTTTTAATTTTTTTGTCAGATTTGGTGCTACTTAGATTGTTCTTGTAAAATAAATTTCAGACAGAAAAGTCTATTTTTTTGCTCAGAGTAGCCATATCTGAGCTTCAGAAATTAATGTTGCCCAGATAAACAATGTTACTAAAATGTAGGATGCAATCAAACCAAATAAACAGCCTATGGTATATATTACAAGTAGTGGTATTTCCTCTGGAGGAGCAGTAACTGCTCCAGTGCTTCTTAAATGCAAACTATTCATTTGGTTGCCTTTTTTTTTTTTTTTTTTTTCCTCTCTCTTTCTCTCTTCTGGAGATAAAATTAATATTAACCTGCATAGTTAGAGATTCCCCACCTTGAGTATAATAATATAGATGGAAGAAGAAGATACTTCTTATGCCTCTCTCTCTCTCTCCTTTTCTTTCTCTCTGTCTCACTCTCTTTCTCATATAAACATACACTTCCATCAGAATTTGTGCAAAAAACCCTCACCAAGTGACAACCACAGAAACAACAATGTCAGATAATGTTGATAAAATAATAATTATTTTAGCACATAGATCAGAAGGACCTTTATGAACACTTAGTTGAAATTCCATCGCTTACATTACTGAATTTCATTTAATCAAATCTTGCATTGAGCTCATTTCAGCAGGATTTTGTCTGGAGTTTCTAAGCATATCCAGAACAAATGACATCTGCAGGGATGCCTAAGTGATCTTGAGCACAGATCAAAAAAAGTGCTATGTCATCTTAGACAAATTTGAATGTAAAGTGTTTAAAACCTCCCTGGGTAGTGTTGAATTGATGGGTACAGCTCTAGCAATTACCATGTCCTCTGACTTCAAACTACATCTATCTTCATCCTGCCTCAGTCAACACTGGATATTGAAACCGTGCCAGCGTATCTATTTTTAATTTGCCACAGACACCTTTGGTCCAGATTAATTATATTCAATCTCCAGGTCAGCTACCTTATATGTGTATAGTAAAACTTGAAAATATGCCCTCCAGTAAGAAGCTTGCATAACTTTCCAGAATAAGCAAGACTAATCAGGCAGGATAATTATGGTAATAAATGTAATACTAACTTATCACATCCACATCATATAAATGAGCTAAATGAGCTCGATGGCAATAGCAGTTAAGAATTAAGAGGAAAGGCAATGACAGTCCACATTATGGAAAATAAATCAGAGGCTGAATCAAAGCTATTTTTCACAGTCCGTATACAACTTATCTTCTTATTCGTATGTTCTGCATGTCTGGAGATAGGAGAAATACATGAACCTAAGCCCCAACAAGTTAACCTTAACAAGTTAAACTTTGGCTCACCACGGAAACATGCAAGGCAGGGAAGTATATCTTCTTCTGGCTTTCTTAAACTGGGTGATGGACTTTTATTACACTGACAGTGCATATGGTATTAAATGCTCTGTTGGAGCATTAGTTGCTTGAATTCTGAGGCAGCCAATAGGCCTCAAATAACTTATAACTTCACCACTCTGAATTGTTTTAAATTAAGCAAGGTTTAATTTCAGTTTTATGTATATATTTTAACGGTGAGATTGTATACAGGAGTCCAAAGTGCAGTACACAAACACATATCAGAGTGTTTTCTAATTGATGACACTGGAGCCATTAAAGGTAACAGATGGCATACATTAAAGAAAACACAAAGATATCCCACTTTCTGGCCCTCATAATCCTCTCAAAAAAGATTAACTCGACTGCTCCAGCCCTCACACCGCATATTTCTTACTCTAACCTTATTTTCCAGGTGATCAATTCAATTTCACAATGTTCTAAAGTCTTCTTTGGTACTCTCAGTTGGAATGGCCTCCGTCTATCAACTGTTATCTCTCTGTCTTCAATTTCTATCATTCAATTTTAAAGTGAGGCTTTCAAAATTCTTATCAGTTGTAGCTTATCCAGCATTTTATTAATCTCTGTCATGTTCTTAATAAATAAAGTCTGACATTGCTCAATAACTCAAATTCATAACTGTGAAAACTGAAAAAAAGGTAAAAAAGAGAAAATTTCAAAACACAACTATTGAAGGATTGAAAATAAATTCTTTTGAGCGTCTAGGTTTATTTGTCACAGCTACCAGTGTCCATACAGCAATGAAAATAAATGAAAAAAAACGTATCGAAATTACCAAATTAAAAGGACTAAAAAGAGTTCATATTTGACTAGGTTGAATTTATCCAAATGACTTTATCTTTTAAATTAGTGGTCAGAAAAAATACAATGTATAAGCAGTCATGAGGCTTATTTCATCCCCATTAACTGAGTCCCCAATATGGACGGGAAAATGTGTTGATTAAAAAAAAAAAATCAAACAGAGGCAGATTGGAATTAATTTAAATTTGCATTTATTTTCCTTAACTTGCTGCAAGAGAATAATGAAATATTCTGAAATGAATATTTAGAATTTTATTTTAATTTCATTTTATTTAAAAACTAAATTAATATTTAAACCTCCACAATTGAATGCTCCGTGCAGGTTAAAATGACATTTCCATATCTTTTTTTAGTCTGTCAAAAGTTTTGGAGAGTGTTTCAAAAATTTTTTTCCTTTGGAATAACTACTAAATTAAAGTACTAATAAACCATCAGTTAAATAGGTTTGCTCAGATTCACCTTCAGAACAGATCCGCTGCAATAATAACCAAAAAATAGAGACCATGTTTCTGTTCACATCCAGAGCAAAAAGAGCTTTGAAGTCCCACCAGGTTCTTCTCACTTGGCTTCCCACCTTGTCCTCCACTCCAGTTTATGGAAGGGAGACAAAAGTCTGCCTGGGCTGCCTCTCTCTCTGCATTTAGAGGTCATTTCAAACCTTAAAATGCCCTCAACTCTGCTTTAGCCAAGTTACAATGCCGTGCAGCATTGATGAGCAGACATTCATCTCTCGCAATGGGGGTGGTAAGCTAGTTCATAACATGTCAGATGTACAGTCCCATCAAAACCTATTATTTTCAGGCCAAGTGTAACTACCCTATGTAGGGATATTAGCATGTGTGATTGATTCGTCTGCACGGTGCGTGTTGGCACTGCAAACAACTCCACAGCCAGAGGCCACACGTCAAGTGTTCGAGAAAACTGTGGAAAGGTCTTTGACTTCATTAAAATAATAAATCAAAATCTACATTTACTACAAACACCAGCCAACCCATAAGTGTCAATATCAATATTTTCAAAACCCAGTATAAAGGATGTCACATATCAAAATGTTTTATAAAAGGGGCCTCATCTACAGAACAAAATGTAGCTGATGTTGGAAAGCAACAGAAAAGCCCAAAGGCAGCAACATTCTCATACTTTTGCCCTTCTTGAGAACACACTACCGTTCTGCTCTAATCAAAGGGAATCTTTTCCAGTGTGGTCAACATGACATAGCGCTCTTTCATGATGAAGCCAGTAAATAGAAAAAACATTTAAAACTAGTACATTAAAATGATCACATATTGTGCTTATCTGTGTTCTTGCTGCCTCTTTCTGTAATGATATCTATGTCTGTTTACATTTATCATCTCTTGTTTTACACCAGCGTTTTGGGGATGGAGTCTGCTACTTCTATGCTACCTCCTTCTTAAGCAGTCTGCAAGTTTACACAGCAAGTAAATATGAAAATAGATTCTAGCAAGACAGAAAATGCAAGCTAACATCTAACACAAGGTATTTCTATTTTGGTTTAAATACATCTAACAATTACTTTTCAACAGTAATTGCTAATGGCTTTACCAGTAGAGTGGAGCAAAAGAATGTCATAAAATTTTTCTCTTCAGAAAGATATTAATCCTGTAACATCAAAAGCTTTGGCAAATTAGAAAATACTGTGTTCTGCTACCATAAGAGTTCTATTGTGCTCAAAGAGAGTAAGAACTCTAAAGCCTTTTGTTTTGATATATTGCAGGTAAAAATTATTTAGTATTTAAACATTTGACTTAATTTCTTTATATTCACAGACACCTTCATTTTAATTAGCTCAAAATTTAAGTAATACAGTTTACGGCATGCTGGAAAGTCCCATAGACCACTTATTCACCAAAACATTCCACATGTTTTCAGCCTTAACCATGGACTGGGACAAAAAGACAGTCAGTCCTTGCTCAACAGATCTGCTGGAGCAGGTATGGATGGCTGCAAGCACACGGAGCTGTGCAAGGGAGCAAGGAGACAGTGCTACTCAGTCAAAAATTCATGTTGTCTCTCAGTTTTTGTACAGAAGTTCCCTTTCCCCAGAGAAGCCCCATCATTCTCACACAGAGGAAACAACCGAGAGAGGTAGCAACCTGCAAGCGCCCCTCCAGCCCCCGGCACCTCCCACCGCCAAGACAGAAGGGCCATGCTGCAGCTGCCTGGCGATAATCAGGGTCCGAATCATTTCCCTCCGCTCCCATGTCTATCAGCTGGTGCCATGCATATGAGCATCCTACAGTCCTACATCCCACACGCCCCAGCAGGGAGGGCGAGCAGGAGGCCTGGGTCTGCCGGTGCAGACAATGGAGAAAACAATAGAAAACTGCCTTCGTTAAGCTGGCAATTACAAAACGACTGCGAAGGCTTCACAGCCAGGGGACCGGCTCCAGATTCAGCAATGTCATGCTCGTTTTTGAAAAGCAAAAGAGATACAGATCTTGGGGACTAGACAGGTGCCTGAAGCTAGAAATTCAGAGAAAGAGGAATTGCAGCTAGCTACTGGAAGCCAGAGAGGAGACCAAGCCAAAACGGAACAGTGACAGCTTTTATACAATTAATACAGGCTCTTTTCCAACAAAATAACCTTTATGCTTTATTTAATCATCCAAATGAAATGAATAATATGGGTGAGTGTGGGGGGAGGGGAATAGCCTAGTTCAAGAACATCCTGGATGATGGAAACTCACTGGACTAGGTTGCTTCTTTTTTTGTCGAAATTTTCCTGCTCTGAGGCAAGGATGAAAGAAAAAAAGGGAAGGAATCAAAATCAAGTAAACCTAGAAGTGGACAGTTATTTGCCTTTGGGACATTTTTGTGTCTATATGGTCATGCCAATGAAGGAGTCACTTTGAGTTTCAGAGGGGGAAAGTGGGGGAGGGACTTGCTAGCCATCAGGGCCATTATTTCTGCCTTAGTGATGAATAGTCAGGGTCAGGAAAAAGGAAAGTAGTATGAAGCCACCATTGTTGTGCAAGAACAAGACAGGAAGATAGATGAGCTGGCCACGGCTAGCACCAGCCCTGCTGTAAGGCGAAGAAAGTAGTATGCAAGCGTTCATAGCCGTTCAAAAATATCAAATCAGCAGCAAGTTACCAATTCCATGTCTTCTGCCCTACCTACTGAGAGCATGAGCACTGAAATATTGTTGAAAATATTTGTAAAGGTAAAGATAGATAAAAGAAAGAGCTTCTACAATAAATTATTGAAGCGTTAGAGTATACTGAAATGTAGGTTCTATTTAATTCATATAGATATTTTTATCGTAAGCTCTCATGCCATTACTCCACTTTCCCTTGGAGGTTACTGTGTGAACTAATTAATTTTTGAAAGGAGATTTTGAAAGGATGCTAACTAATTTTGAAAGGATAATTAAATTAGCTTGATTGTACATGTAAATAACATGCTATCATGGATCCTTGACTTCTTGCACTTGAAATATTGTGTGGAAAATTTGGGATATAAAATGGGAAAGCATGTAGAAAAAGAAAATAAAAAGACATACTGGGCCCTAAAGAAGGATTCCGTTCATTTAAATTTAGATGTCTAAAAAGTTAAAATATAGAGTCCCTCTATTTTCAGAGATACTACTGGAGGACAATAATTTCTTTATAGGACAATATCTGAAATGGATTACGTTAATTGTCTCCTGGAAGTGCCTATCTCTATCCAGTGAACCCAGAGGGACAACACACAACTGTCTAACTAACCTTAAAATAGATAACGCTGTGCAAGGGTATCCATCATAACAGTTTACTGAGTATTACTGAGATGCAATGGCACATCTAAGAGGATCTTATTACTAAGTCACATGCATCATGTTCTGCTTGCCATACTAGTTGTAATCACACCAATTCTATATATAAGTGTTGAAAAAGGAGAGGAGTGGAAACAATCATTACTTTTACAAGAACACAAAGAAGAAAATAATGTTTGTTGTACCAAGTGAAATATTAACTTGAGTTACTTCAGTAAGTGTCATCTTATGCCTTAGCAGGCTGCTTTTGGGGGTAAAAATCATTGACTTACTTAAGGATAAAAATACTTAATACTGCCTAACTGAGCTCTAAATCATCCAAACATATAGGCAAACATTCCTGTAGGCTTTTCTGGGAATAGAGCACAGCTTCATATGCATAAAAGGCATGTAAATTTGTGATCTACCTGATCTGAAATAACGTCGTTGCTTCAGCTTAGTAATTCAGTTCAGAAGACTTTTGATTGTATTTTTCCTTAGTAAGATCCCCTCTGTTCCTCTTGCAGCCAAAGTAACATGATTCATTTGTACTGTTGAATTATTTCTAGCCCACTAAGCAAAGTCACTGCCTTTTTCTCATGTTTATACACTCTTCAAAAGCCCCTGCAGACCATTAAGAGCTTTCTTCTTGGGTCTCACAGTGGCCAATATGTCTTTTGTTTGAACGAAAACACACAGTTCTGATTGTCAGCTTGGGAACAGGCGTCTCTTTCTTTATCACCATGCCCAGATATTATTGCTCATCTTTTCCAAAGCATTCTGATCCAAAGTACCATGTGGGAGGAAATAAAAAGGCTCAGCAGGAGACGGATGTTAAGGATGGCGTTTCAGCCTTTGAATTTACTGCTTTTTATAATTTCAAATAAGATTATTTATACAAAGCCATCAAATGACTGTCAAACATAGAAGCACCCAGGAGTTCAGTTGGGGTCAACTCCAAGGATTTGCTTAACCAAATTGTAAGAATTCTTCACCAACATATGCACTCCCTGGCTGCTTTCTGAAATATCATAACCGTTCTTTGACTCTCTGCTTCAAAACCTTTTCTTTTCTTTCTTTTCTTTCTTTTTTTTCCTTTTCTTTCCTTTCCTTTTTTTTTTTTTTTTTTTTTTTTTTAAGGGAACCCTCTAAAGTTTTCCAGCTTGTCCCTCTTCTGTTTCCAGAGATGACAAGCTACACAGTCATATTTCTCAGCCCCATACTCTAGACAGTCAGGCTTTTGTGGGTGACTATAACTGTCCTTCTCTGCTTCCCTCAGCATTTCTCCCACTGTGACTCCCAGGAGTAAGAGTTGATTACGGTGCTAATAGATCCTGATCCTCTTGCAGTGACAACTATTTCGATCAGAGCACACACATATGCTATTTTATTTCTCATTCAATGATGATCCAAACTTTGCTTAGTAAATTCCAGAGTTACTTTGTACAAACTCTCCTCAAAAGTAACAACAGGAAGGGAGCTGGGGGCAGGAGTCGGTGAGAGTTGTTCTTGATGACAGTCGCTTTTTATATAACCCAAATATTTAACACATTTCGACAGAATAAAGTCTAATTATTCAGACAACTATTTTTGATATGAGTTTCCAGCAGTCTACCCATTAAAAATATCTAGCAATTCAGTGACAGTGCAAGTTATATATATATGCAAGAATACAAAGAAAATTGTTCTAAATCCCCTGTTCTCTGATAGATTCCTCACTTTTGGTCCATTCTTCTGCTCCCCTGCCCTTGTGGACCTTTTTCTTCAGGATTTTTTGACATCTTTCTAGCTCTATCTCCCTAGCTTCTTCCTTTGATTTTGTGCAGATTAACATAAAGGTTATCACAGAACTTATCTCCAAGAAACAATAATTCTGAAGAGATGCAAGTTATCTGAGGTGTGAATTATGCAAATGAAAATATGATCATTCCATCAATGTGGAATCTCAACCTGCAGAAGTTTAAAACACCTTGATCAAGCTCTGGCAACCTCATCTAACTTTGAAGGGAGGCTTCCTTTGAGCAGGAGATTTGACTAGATAATCTCCAGATGTCCCTTTCAATCTAAATTTTTCTGTGGTTCTACAAATAGGAGCTATCACTCTAATAAGGATTAGTTTGGCAATATTGTGAAAACTGAAACAGTACCATTCTCTAAGTAGTGCATGTAACATAGGAGCCTTACTTCGGCTTTATTTTTCAGAGAGACTGACTTCCACAGCAGCTTCAAAATGGAAAAATAATATAAAACTGTCATTGCAGAACAGAGCAATGATTCATTAACATCACTGTCCCAGCTATGACAGTGGCTACTAAGTCTCTCTCTCTTTTTTTTTTTTTTTTTTTTTTAGCTTTTTTATACTCCTCAAATATTTTTTCTGGGCTCATTTAAATGAATGTTATCATTAATCACACAAAAATTCAATTTCAATTGAAGCCTCATATTTATCTATGTTAAAATATCCTGTTTGCAGCAAAAGCCAAGACAGGATCCAAGTTCCTGAATAATTCAGCAGTATATCCCACAAACCCATCATGTAGGTTATGGCAATCTCAAATTCAGCCAAAAGGTGCCAAAGCTCAGGGTGAGCTCAGCAATCTAATGCCTCTGCCTCACACAACATGAATGAATTTTCTCAAAATGGTTGTGTATGCTTTTGTGTTTATTTGCAAAGAGAAGTAACCATACCGAAGTTTGTTTAAAAGCTGCCAGCTTACAAATTTCAGTCTCAGATTCATGAAGCAGAGTAAAGGTACCTCATGAAAAGCAAACTTCAGCAGAGTTTACAGTGAAGATAACACTGCATTTACACAACAAATCTGATGAACTGAGCTCAGCTTGCTTTTAATTTGATGGTGCTTCATTTATCATGTAGTCAGGTAGCAGGTGCTTTGCTATCTGAAGATATCCTGAACATGAGCTCAGAATTAAAAATGTAATAGACTTAGAGCAGAGAAGGTAATACTGTCAGGGCTCCAGCATGAAAAAAATGATTTAGGGCAATCATCTGTGTTTTGTATAATACCCTGAAGTAATCCCTCCATCTCTATGTGTAGTAGGCAATAGTATCTTTTGTTTTGATTTACCCAGTCCCTATACTGAGATAGCTGTTTCTTTGGCAGCTATTTCACAGTTTACTAGCTTCCTCTAGTGTGGGCAGGTTCCCAGTTTGAAAGGGCAATCGTTCCTTTCAATAGCTGTGAAAAAAGTTTTAGATATTCTTTCCTAGGAGCAAAGTTTTCCAGCAGGCTTTAGAACCTTGGAAATAAAGTGATATTGTTGTGAAGACTCAGAATTTATTGAGGAGATGTTTACAGTCCTTGTGTTCTTAACGGAGACGTTTTGCTGAGATTACTATTCTGACATGGTTTTAGCTTTGAGTCTTTCTCCAGGCTCCTCTTCTGTCATCATGTCAAGTTCAAACTAACGGTCTCTCTTAAGGGGACCTTCACAGCTCTGACCCTCCCTAACTGTCTGTTTTGCTCATTTTTGCTCAATTGCCTTCAGTCTTGTTCATGCCACCAACAAGTCCACGTCTGGCCTTTTGACAGCACTTCCCAGAATATTCTCTAAATCCTTTTTCAAGCTGCTTCCATGTACAGAAATTTCTCTTCAGATTAGTTTAGATTCACCATTACCCTTTCCTACTTCATATACAATATGAGCATCCACTTTTACTGTAATCTCCAGAAGCACTCAACAGTAGATGAGTCCAAAGAATGATTCATAATATTTAATACAGAAGTTAAATAATAAACAGGAAGCATCAATTGCACAGTGCCTAACACAAAAATCTTCAATTTTCATTAGTCTGTGAACAAGAATACACAACAATTTGGATGCTGGGGACCAAAATCAGACTTTGTTCTCATTGCCAATTGCGGCAGCCTCTGTTAATTTTCCTGTTTACTTTGTCCTTAAGCAACATTGCAAGAGGTTTCTGCTACTTTTCTTTAAGTTTAATATATTGTTCAGAGATTTTTGCTGAACTATAGTCTCTTTTTTTTCCCATTTTTCTTTCTTACTGCCTCACTGAACAATCCTAAATAATTAGTAGATATTAGCTTTTCCATCAATAAAGTATCAACAGCTAGCACCAAGGCAGTATGGACTATCATAGTCACTGTACCTAATGTAGTGCTGGATGACATGTTTTCAAATTTTCATGACATATTTACCATCAAGCACTGAGGAATATTTCTAAGGAAAAGTATTATATTTACTCCAATTCTTGGCTTTCTAGCAGACTTTCTCTGATGCTTTTGTCAAAGTATTTACTTTCCTTTCACCATTCTGTTTCCATACACTTTGCTTGTGTTTGAATATAAATTCTTTATGGTACTGGTCAACTCTTACAAAGGATTTTCACACCACAAGCCCAAGGCCACCAGTTCTGGTTGCAGTCATTAGGTACAATCTATATAGCGAAAAAATATATATATATATTTGTCCATGCCTAAATTCTAGTCTCTATTTTCAGCCTATAAACTTTCCTTCTCTTGTGTCTCTGTTGACATTTTTTACCTCCCCTTATGATTTCCACAATGTTTAGATACTGGGCTGCGGCAGAGGTCATCTGCCCTGAGCTGCAGAAGGGCCACTATGGCTCAGCCCCACCAATGGTAGCACTGCATTTGGAGGAGACTGAGTAGGTGTGTGCCATGCTCCGTCATGATTTTCTGCACTTGATTTCCTACTATCCTCTTCAATTACACTGTGATGGTTATTCCTCCTTCTCTGACTCACCATACTCTGTTCCAGCAGCCCAACAGGCCCAGTAAGTGTCTGACAATGGTTTTTACACTGAAATGAGTAATGGATGAATGTTATCCTTCTGGGGCAACAGGCAAAAAGCTGTTGGATGGCCAGCTTGCTCTTGACCCTTTTTGGAAGCTAGAGAAGGGAATGCATCAGCATAAGCATTTTGGGAAAGGGGGAAAGCTGCCTTTCCCTGGGACAATCTGTTGCTCTTTATTTCCCTTTATTGATTTCAAATATAGAGAGTTCCCCAATAGGGGCTAGAGAAGACAGTAAAGAGATTGCAAAGATTTGGCCTTCACACCAGAAAGTCTTCTCATTTAAACCTCTTGCTTTTGCTTACCTTTGTCAGCAGTGAAAATGTACTTTTGCACCCAGAGGCTTTCAGCTAATTGAAATCAGACTTGCTGCAGAGCCTGGCCAAGTTTTATAACCTCCCTGTATGAGTTAACTTTAATAGTTTATGGCTATCTGGGGACACTATGAAACTGCAACTGTAGTCAGAGACTTAGAGTATCTTTTTATTATTATTTTAAAGGAAAACTTCTGAGATAGAAAATATGGATGTCTTAATAGGTGCTTTAAAAATTTTCCTATCATTGTGAAACTTTATCATGAATGAGATACTAACCCAAGTCTGCTCATCCCATCATATAAACAGCTTCCAGCCTGAAGCTAAATTTTTAAAGCCAGTAGGCAAAAGTTGCTAGAAACAATAAGAAACAGAAAAATCATTCATAACTTGAAATCAACCCATTTTCATGGTAATCAGTGATAATGTTTATATCTGCCCATTTGTCTGATAAGGCCTTAGAGGGTCATGATATTACCAAGATAAAAGCAAACTGTAAATGGTTAAGCTGGTAGTGTTTCCTATGTTTGTTATATTCTTTGTTTCAATGAATCATGCAGCTATTTTCTCTCTTTCACATGAACGGGTTTTTAGAACCTCACACAGCCTATGAAAGACAGCAAACTACTGACTACTCTGACCTTTTACTTATTGTAGACTTTGATTGACTGGTCTCCTCTCTCAAAGCCTTGGCAGCTGCCAGGAAAAAAAAAATGCAGCTAGTCAAATTGCTGAATTTTGAAAAGGTGAAAGCAGTGCAGCTTAGCTTGTGCTGTGATATCTCATAAGCCCATGTCAAGCATTGAAATTCAGATGTCTTGCTCCCAGGACAAAGGTAGTGCAAGAATAAGAAGGAGAGGAATATCAGAAGAATTAATATTCTTTCAAAAAAGACTTTAACAAAATACTGAATGGCAAAAATTTAATCTATCTCATTACAATAGTGTAATAATTAACTCAGCTACAGAGTCAAATTCTCCTTTTCATCGTTAAATAACAAAGACATTTTGCACAGTTCTTATATAAATAAATACGTTGATTGAATCAATATTTGCATATTTCTAGGTAAGTTTTTTAACAAATATAATGTATTTTTTACTAACAAGGGACCATTATGGGAGCAAAGTCTATTCTGTCTTCTTATAAATACTCAATTTGGTTATACTTGAGGATAATAAAATGTTATGAAATAGCTGGAAATCTTACTTTCTTTTACCCTGTGCAGAGTTCCAAGCATGATATTCTGTAACTGCATTGCTGAAGTTTCTAATACTGTCTTCAATCACCCAGCAGCAAAACTGACCCTAATTTGGAATTCACTAGCAGAAATAAATGCTTCCATATCTAAACAATATCAATAAAGGCAGAAATCTGTGCAAATGAATGCATTATTAGTTTGGAGATGGCAGTCTGCCGTATACTACAATATAAAACACAAACCATATGGAGGAAACCATGTAGTCTGCAATGTTTAAAATGCTTGTAGAAAACTGGAGAAAAGACGGATGTCCCAGAAGAGACAAATTTTATGGTGTGCCAATAATTCTAAAAATGAAGATGAATCCTAAAAGGTTTGTTACTGAACCTGAAGGGTTTTTTTTAAGTAATACTAGCAAGCAAACCTGAACTATACCAACATCCAATGAGTAATGTATTAACAAAAAGAGCATAGTAAACATCACAGACTGATATAATTGTGTCAAATTGTACTGTATTCTTCAACCTGATTAACATATAACTCTTTAAATTACATCATCCTACTTAAGTAAATGAAGAGTGTTAAAAAGGAAAATGGTCTCCAACCCAAGAATAACTAGAGGGAGCTGGATTGTGATCCAGCTGTAGGAAGCAGTGATGGAATGGGATATGTAAGAAAGCCAAATGTCAAGTCTTCAAAATGCTGAAACTGAAGGATTAAGATAGGGACACATTGACAGAAGAGAAATGAAACCAGCTGGAGCACAAGAAGTATTACACAAATGGCAGCCACAGCATTTGGAGCTGAAGGTCAGCCCTAGAGCATACAGATGGACACACATCTGATATTTGCAATGGAGTGCCACACTCTTGAAAGTAGAAACACCATTGTTAGTGATCATACGGAAATGAGATTGTTGAGAAATCCATCAAGCAGCTACACAACACAAATACAGAATCCACCAAATATCCATGGGGAGCTAAATAGATGTAATTATGGCACCTCTACAAACCTCCTCTAAGAAGAATGTTTGCTGCTTAAAATAACTAGTGAGTGGATTACGGATTGGTGGTGGTCTCTGATGAGCATTGATTAGTAAACGGTCAATTAGTAGGTAACGAGGAAAGCTTGAGAACTATATTCTTTTGTTCACATATGTCTATACTAGATTTTATTTTAACACCAATTACTACCTGTATTTGGCACCTCAGAGACAGTTATGCCCTTACCTCCTCTATTCCCTAACCTCTTTCTACTAAAGGAAAGCTGCTTATTAAACCTGCCTTAGAATGCTCTGCCAGCATCCGAGTCTCTGCATATTCCTCCTCCTCTAGTCCTCCAAGTAAAAAGCTGGGCTAGGAGCTACTCTTAAAAGTCAAAATGCCCTTTGGCAACTTCTGAGAAATATTTTTCGTATGATACAGTATGAATGACAACATCAGAAGGTACCACTGCAGTGTGCGTGAGAGAAGATGATCTGAAATAATGTAGAAGCTCCAAGATTTTGCAGACTTCTTTATTGACAAACAGACTAAAAGGAGAAGAAAGTCAATGAATAAATATTTTTTTAATGACTCATTCCATGATAAAGTTTGGCCAACTTCTTTCAGTACTTTAATAACTATGAGTTTCCATATGGTGGATAAAAATATTTAAAAATATAAATAAAATATAGCATAAAAATAAAATTTTAATAATATTTATAAAAATAATTTTTAAAAATATAAAATATAAAAATAGTAACAATAGTAATAGTAATAATTCACTGAACTATTTGGCTGAAGAAGAGATGTTCCATGACAATGTCTTTAGTAGTAGACAGAGTACAGTTTCTAATTGACTTTTAATGACTCTTAAGAAAATGGTAGGCATGAAGAACTTGGGCCATTGGATGCTATTTAGATCAGGACCAGTCAAATATAAAATAACACTAGCCAAATATAAAATAACAGCACTCAGAGAAAAGTCATTCTTTATTTCCGTGAAAGAATGAGAATGAGAGTACAAAATAGTCCAGAAAATTAATACTAATTTCATTCCTTGTACTTGATTGCTGAAATCTGATGAGCTGTAAGTAAAGAGAGATGTTTAGAATACAGCTAAGAAGAGGATTACACCTCTGTAGATAGTCATTAATATGTATTTGTCTGCATTTCCTGTTTGACAACTTCATTTTGGAAAATTTTCCAAAGACACTGGGAGTCGGTTTCAGCTGTCAGAGGAAGAAGTCTACTTTTTTTATGTGCAGACAGGGTGGTGCAGGAAGCATGAGGGTGCTTTGGTTCCACCACCACAGTCACTGAAGTTCTAGTCATACAGTCAGGGAATGCAGGAAACTGGTTCAGCTCACTCCAGAAAATTACACACTGTTTTGGTCAGCTAAGTTGCTTAACTGACTTCATTGATTCTACCAACAATGAACTTGATTCTGTTGCCAGCATGTAGGTATCTAGGATACCCTAGGATATCCTACTTGGAGTCCAGCTGCTTCTCCAGAAGGGACCAGATCTCCCACAGGTCCTGTGCCATATCTATTAGCACTGTATCATGCCACTGATGTCTCAAATTGCACTAGGCACCTGTGTGAGACCACTTTAATGGACTCCTTGCTCTCCACTGAGTATAACAGGAGACACCTAAGCTTGGATGTAAGCTGAACCCTGCACCTAAGCTGAACCCCACTGTGGATGTCAATATTCTCTCATTTCTGTGTATCACAGACTGCCAGGACAAACTCAAGAACTGGCAAGATACTTTTGCATTCTGTTGAGTAATGAACAGATTATATTCACCTTGTGATAAGATGAAGACCAAGGCCTGCAGTGAGAAGGCTAGAAAATGGCAGGAAGAAGAAATGTTCTTCATGTGTTATAATCCAGGTACTCAAGAAAAAATGAATAATTTATTACAAGTAAGACTGGATTATACTGTCATTTATGTTTAATGACTTTCATTGTAAAGGACTCCGACATCAAAAGAAATACATGACTCACAACTGTCACACAATTTCCTCTCAACAGGGACAATCTCAGCCAAGTAGCATATAGGATATAGCTAAAAAATCTTGGAAGAAAGCAAAGTTTGATAAAGGACACTAGGATATACTCTTATTTTCAGGAAAAAAAATGCCTTCAGGCTGAGTTTAATAATAAAAGGCAATTGAACAATTCTCATAACTGCATGAGACAGCGATTTGAAATGCCAATCAGGTAATTTCACATACAACTGCAGAGTTCAGTGCTATTTGCATATGCATAAGCTGTTTTCCCTGCATAGCTTTAGAGAGTACATGGCATCCATGAATAAACATTTATAGGCACTTCTAAAAAACACTTCAGCCTTGTTGTCTATCACTTGAAATTTGACTTTAAATGTTCATGCAGTGAAAAGAAGACCACAATTTTCCAAGAGTCAGTGGCCTTTTTCCCTTTATGTGGGATTTATTATGTGATTGGTCCATAGCTCATGGGCTCAGAAGCACCATATACACATATAATTATTCTAGTAAATTTAGAGTTTCTTTTTATTTTTCATGAGCACACATCCCTAAAGCAGTAATAGGTGCAAATATTTCCAAGAAAATACTGAAGTCTGATACCCCTAATTCTCCTTTCAGACCTCTCATCCTTCATCCTGTGAAGTCATTCAGTTTGTGCAAAGAAATGAAAACTGGTATTCTGTTGAATGGGGAAATTTTTAACACCTCTTTACATATTTGGAAGGTGGCATGCCTGAAATAGTCCTAAAAGGCTACTATTTTAAAATAGCAACATTAGATTCTCTTAAATACTTAATAAATGAGAAACAGGTGAGTATTCATTGAGTTAAAAGGTTGGTTGTGTGAGGTACTAACCATGTTAATGGTATGGCTAAGTCATGATTTGCTTTAAAATCGACCTCTCAAGGCTGGTTAAATAAGAAGTAGATACTTACCAGCCAGTGTATATCCCAGTTCTTAAATCCAGGAGCTAATTTACACAGATTTCCAAAGTTTTGATCCCTATTTTAGTCAAAATAATAAGGCTGAATTCAATTAAGAACATGGACAATCTCTCAAAACTTTTTTTCAGCACATTTATTGAACCACAGCATACTGTTCAATTTTTGTTAATGTTCTAAGGATGTGTGAAAAATAGAATAGGTTTTGTCACTGGATTTCTCAAAAACTCACTACTAAAATGCTTTTTTATTATTTATTTTCCCCTGAGAATTGTATGACTGTACTGCAGAGAATAGCTTTCTCTGTTTTTATAATTTGTTAATTCATCATTCCGACAAAGAATCTGAAAAATACCAAATTTATAACAAATGCCTAAAGCAGCAACTGAAAAAGCTAAACAAACTGATATATCACCAACTGGTGAATTAGGAAAAAAAAATCACACTTTGCTTAGCTATATCTTGCAAAGGCAACAATTTGTCTTTTTTTTTTTTTTTTTTTTTTTTTTTAATACTAGAGAATATCCTACTTTTCTAAGATGACTTTTTAGGTGCATGTTTACTTATTTAGGGAATAACTTTAAAGGTTTCTTCAGTGACCTTCATCTTTCTCTTGAGTTGTCTGTCTTAAATGTAATATTCTTCCTATCTGCAATATAATACATATTTTCTAGGCTGGGTATGAATTGTATGGCTGGGTATGTATTGACAGGGCAAACACTGTGCAGTAGCTCCTGCTGTTAGCCAAGTTCCAGCCAGGTTCTTTGCAGAAAGCTTCATCAAATTTTGTGCCATATCCTATCTTATGTTGCTCTCTTTTCTAATAGTTGATAAATTCAGGTGCATCTTGGGTCAACTAAAATGTAAAGTGTTCTTTACATTGAATATGTACATGAGTAATACAATCAGCAAAAAGAATGAGAAAAAATAATCAAATGGATTTTTTTGAGATGAAAAAGCGTGTTTTGTTTATGAAAATGATTTATTAATTTTTTATGAGAGGATGCATATGTTTTTTTCAATTAAATTGAAATATTAAAAATCAAGATAATTCTCTTTTGCTTAAAGACTTTCCCTGCTATCTATGGATAAAGAAAAAGAGGGAGAAAATGCCACTTTTAGATAAGATTCCTGCCTTTCTTTAAATGCTATGGAGCCAGAGCCTGACTTGTTTTCAGAGGAAAGAAAAAAATCTGGATGAAAATAAACTATCCTGCTTTCAACATGCCTGAACTCCAGGTCATGACATGACAAAAACATTTGGTAATTTCCGGTCATCGTGCTTTCAAAGAAGAAACAACATAATATTATCTAGAGCCTGTCTTTCTCATGCTGAACAAATTACCTGCCAAGCTTTGTCAGATCCAGTTCAGAAGAAACTTTATAGGCACAGTTGGTCAACAGCAACCTTCTTTCATAACATCTGGTAAAACCCCTGTGGAAATACACCATTTCTGCTATCTAGAAGATCCATTGCAACATTCAAGCTACCATAAGGAAAGCTCAAAAACAAGGGCTTTTTTCCACACACACTGCCTGTATTAACAAATTAACACTTAAATGTTCTGAGACCAGGCACTATACAAAACCAGAGGGTTCAATCCTTTCATTGTGTAGACTCACTAAGAAATCTGGCAACCATTTTACAAAATATTGTAAGGAAACCATATCAATAAATTGTCATTCTGATGCTCTGAGCGAATGCATCTCAGGAATGACTGAAGTGTTCAGTAGGATTCAGGGTGTGCAAATTGTGAGAAAAAACGACAAGTGTCTAACACAAGCCAGTAAATAAAGAGTGAAGTAAAAAAACTAAACGAGTGTTGATACTGGATTGATAAACAAGAACCATGAGTATAATTACTGTATGAGATACTCAGTAGGTATTATTTCAAAAAGACTAGATAGTTGTTCTTCAGGAAATACTGCTGTAGGAAAAGGAATAATTGCTGTTTGCAGTATCTTAAATTGTGACTTTCTTGCTGTCGAGGTGTGTGACATGCTACTGAGTTATGTTGGGCACATGCAATCTTGCTCTAGAGAAATGAAAATATAACTACAACAGTGTTGCACGGATCTGTTCACAGACACTGGCTGGGGTTTCAGAAGTACCATAGCTACACCATCTCAGGAATCTGTCTCACACCTCATCGTGCAGTGAAGACGTATATTAACCTTCTTTGAAAATCTACAAGTCTATGACTAGTTTGACCTTCTATGTAGAATTGATGTGATCTAGTCTCTCCCCCCCACACCCAAGGATAGAGGCCTCTGACAAAGATCTCTGTGAAAATTCTCTAACCTACAGATGCAAGGAGTTTGGTATTCCTCTGCAGGTTGTGCAGTGCTCTCCCTCAGTCATGCTCCCACCTTCCAATATTCCCAAGTTCAAAATGAAAAACAAAGACAAAATAAAGTCACTGAATCTGCTGCCGGTAAATACACATACGATTGAAAAAGAACTTCACAGACTTTATTCTCCTGCAGGCACGGAGCTCTCAGATTTCCTGAGAGCATCATTTTCTCTCCTTGCTCCTGTGTTCATCTATCATGCTAACTGCTGCTTGGAGAAAAATAAAGAAAAATATTATAGTAGGCACAACCAGTTAGTACTGAGAGGAAACATTCTTCTGTGAAGCTTTAAACATAAAAGATTTCAGCGGTGTCATTTTTGAATTTCATTAATTTAAGTAAAATATCAGATATTATTGCTTTTAGATGTCAGTGAAGCTGACATCTATAGAGAGTGAAAGGCAGTTTTCCCTTTGGTTATACAATATTTGCATCTATCCCAGACAGATAGAAAAAAAAAAAAACGTATTATCAAGTTAGGACAATACAAAGAGGATGAAGACATCCCAAATCTCTAAAGGAGGAGAGGAGTATCAATAAAATGGAAATATATGTATCCATTTTTACCCTTTTCCCCTTTATGTCCTGTAAAAACAACTAATTTGAACTTTTGCCTGGAGTTCAGGACAGAAAATTTATGTTTTTCTGCAGGCAGAAATAGGTAAGATGTTTTCTGCAGAAATAGATATGATGTTATGGACTGACCTAGATATCAGATTATCTTATCAGCTAGATCTTGTTCACCTTTTGAAATCTGAGAGTGGGATTCATCTCACCTTGGCTTAAATGTCTGCTCCATAGGAGTGTAAACTCACATTCGTCAAGGGCCCTTTTACAGTCAACAGAGAGAATTGGATTTGCCTGCCTAATTTCAGTGGTAGCTGGTGATCTAACAATTTGAATTTGTTTGACAGCTTTGTTAATTGCCAGTAGGATATTTTTCTCCTTATTCTTCAACTCCCAAAGCCCAGTATCAAGGAGTTGTTGCCTTGAACTAAGACGTGCTTTTCTCCGCTTTTATGTGATGCAGTGGTAATGATAGAAAAGGCAAGTCATCTTTTTATGAAGTCTTACTATCTTCTGAACGCCTGGCAAGAGTACATCTTAATATTAACCTTGCAAGGCAGCCAAGATACAACAAAAACAATTATGTTTTACCAAATAAGAAAGGCAACTTAATACTTATCAGAAATATAAACAAAACAAAACAAACAAAAAAATCCCCAGAGATTGCCATACTAACTTCTCCAGTTGTCGATTCCTGAGTTTTAAGTCTGTGGCTTAGTATGGACTCTGTTGTTTTTTTTTGTTTGTTTGTTTGTTTTTAGGAATGACTTCTCTAGCTGAAATAGTTCTATTCGGGTACCCAGTGTAAAGTTGTGAGCTCGCCTGCAGGGATGGGGATTTGGTGGCTTTCCACTTTCCGGATCAGTAGCCTCTCATCCTGAACCCCAGCCTAAGAGGCAGCTGTCTTTCTGCGTGCCTGTCGGAAGCCGTGCTTTCTCTTCTACTGCTGCGTAAAGCCGCGTGTGAGGCAATGTGCTAGAGGGAAATTGCGTTGCCTTTTCACCGCCCTGCAGGGCCTGCAGAAGGCTGCGGGCCAGAAGTGCGGTCAGCGCGGCGATGCTGTGTGAGAAACCGCGCTGCGGACGCTGCTGCCAAGCGCGGTCTGTGCAACCCTGCTTGGCGGTGCTGTGAGACGAGCTACGCCCCACGAGGGCCAGGGAGGCCGTGTCGGGTAAAGGCCATCCCTGGGCCATCCGTATGGCTCCTTGCGACAGCCTGAAGCCCCGGAAGGAAGAAGGGAGAGAGAGCAAGCCAATTAACAGTGAAGGCAAGTGAAGGCTCACTGTTTCGGGTTTCATTATTGCTGCTATACATTTGTGGAATAATGGCATCAGTGTGCGTGGTTTCTTGTCTACCGTTCCATTTGGAAAGGGATTGCATGAGCTACGATTGTGTTTCTTCTCTCATGATAAAGAGTAAAGTGAGATATTTGGGAGGAAGGATAAAGGCGGAAAGAGGGTTTTATTTTCACTTACAGTTTCAGGGAGTGAGACAGCCCACCTTTAGAAAATTTTGTTAATTATGATGGGTAGCTATAGCAACACATTTAAGAAAACAAAACAATGACTTCCCAAGGGACAACAATATCCTGTTGTATTCTGATGTGAGTTTGGATGCAGGTCATCTCTCTACGATGTGCTTAGGGAGTAATTAAGACATTTATGGTCATGGTCTCTGTTTTTGTTTAGCAGGACAATGCTGTACCAAACAAGAGATATCTCTTTTTCCCTCCTCCTCCCAACTAACTTTCCCAAACTACACATTTACTATATTTTTAATTCATTTATTTTAATGATTTAAATGTATTTCATTCCTAGGGAAAATAAAACGAATGTGCAACTTGCACTGTGTTTTTTGAGTTTGCTCATTTCCCTAGCCACACAATTTATTATTCAGTCTAACTTAGGCTTAACATCTCTGTGGTGCATTATGCATAATGGAGGAATCTTTAAAAAAGACATGTCATTAAAGCCAGTGTAAGAGTTACTAAAATATATAATGATACCTATATCTGATGACTAATTTTTTAATATAGAAGTTCAAGATTACTGATATGAAAAAAATGTATCTCAGAGGAAAGAGACATTTTGATACGTGTTCACTATCTCATCCCAAATTTGCTAAACACTCTCTTAAGATGATCAGTACTGGTCAGCTCATTTCCATAACTGATGTTACTGGAATAAAATGTGGCCACTTTAAATTCTGAAAATGAAGACAAATGAAAATTTATCTTTCTTATAGCATCATTTTGTAACGGAATTAAAGCCCAATATTAAATAGGACTTTGCAGAACTGCATCTATTAGTTTACATAGAGAAAGTGGAGCTGAGATCCTGCCCCCTTCAGAATAATGACAGTAAGGAAACATAGCGTAAGGAAACGTAATTCTGTTTAGACTTTATGTGAACTGCTCAAGGGAGGGGGAGAACAGACATATAACAATCCCTATAACTCTGTATTTGCATAATGGCCAGGCTGAAAGCAGGGCTTTATTATATGCCTGCAGCTATAAGTAATTAAATAAAAATCTTGTACAATTAAAAATAAGATTCATGTTTGAATTTATTTGTTTGCTTTTCAATATATTTTCTTCTCTGACACCCTTCTTATTTTTGAAAAGTGTGTAGTATAGAAATTTCACAGGCGCCGTGCCTTGCTTTTTAATTCTACTCCATCTTATTACGGAAATAGCTATGAGAGTGCTGATCATTTAACCCAACCAACACAGGACTAAAAGTCAGTGCCAGTTCTCTGGACGTAGAAATGCTTTACAAGGTTTTCAAAGTTGTTCCCTGTTTTTCCAATGGTCCCACTTGTAGGGGTTAACTAGCTTCATATTTTAATTCTAATGTTCTAGAAAAATTCAGTGCTACGAGTTTACTGAAATAAGTTTTATTTTTTCTTAAGGCCCTAAATCTCAGTAAAATGTGCACATGAGAATGTCTGCTGTGATTAAGAAAGGGTGAAAAAAAAGAGAAAGACACAACTGGTAAGAAAACTTTGACAATGTGCATAGAGAAGCTCAGAAGACAGACTAAATAGGAAAGGACTCTCTAAGGTACTCAATATCTTCTTTGCCTCATTCTTTACTGAAAAAGTCCATTCTCAGGCCTCACACGTCTCCATGCCTTGTAACAAGTTATGGAAGAGAAAGGTACTACACACAACAGAAGAGGATCAACTTAGGGACTACTTAAGTAAGACATATTGGGAAGAAATGAATGAAGTGAGTAGACCACAGAGTGGATGGAAAAGTAATTGTACAGATGGGCTGAAAGAGTCAAAGTCCAAGCACTAGCATGTTATGCGTTGTCCTCAGGAACACATGCTGGGAACAAAACTGCATAATGTCAGCATGAACCCCTAGGTGACGGGAAGAAATGATACTTCACAAGACCCACCTTAAGTCAATGCCTCTTAAGTCAGGGACTTGAAATCAGATCTGAGGAGCCTTCCACAGCAGCAAAATGCCAGCATTCATAATCTGCTGTACAAATCCCACAGTTCAAGGCTCTAAGTCTTTCCCTGCCCTTCTCCAGACTTCTCTAACTCTCGTGCAGCTATAGCACAACTTCCAGTTTAAAACATTCTTTCAAAATGATCTTGAAGCATGCTTCAGAATCATTTACATTTTCACTTGTGGATAGAAAACAGGTAGATACTATATTTGATTTTTTTTAGCTTTTATTAGAAAACCTATTAAAGGATTGGATCACAAATTACTATTAGTTACATTAATATTTCTAGAGGCCCTGGTAATGATAGTCATTGTACGTGCTTGTAATAAAAGGATAATGTCTGGGAAAAGGAGTTTACTGTATGACAGACTCATTAAACAAGTCCATAAACATAAAGTAAAGGGAGGAGACAGTGACATGCTATTTAAATTCCTAATCTAATGATTGTAGATGCTGGAAAAATACAAGCAGAGTAGACCGCACATTGTGGGCAGTTTCATGTGCTCTCCTTAAGCAGCATGTTGTATTAGCACCGACATAGGCAGACTGCAGGGCTAGGTGAGCCATTGGGCTGATGGAGTAGGGTATTTCTTTTGTTTGTTTTTATAGACGAAAGTGAAATCAGTATAGTCCATAGGAAGTTCTGAACACAAAGTAGGTCTAGAATTCCAGTTAAGAACTTTAGTATCTTCTCATGCCCTGAGATTTTCTTTGAAAAGTGGTGTGACCAGGCTCTGAGGTGTAAGTCATACACAAGAAGAGTGGCAACCAAAATAGTAAGTCCTTGCAGAACACGTTGAATGGATTAATGAAATACAGTTACTCGCTTCTGTCTTTAAACTTCATGACAAATTTAGAATTAGGATACTCTGTGAATGACAATCAACTTCTGCTAAGACCTACTCAAGTATATCTTAATAGGGTAGATCTTAGCAGAAGTTGCTTGTCATTCACAGAGTATCCTAATCCTAAATGCTACAAAGAAGAAGAATGAAATTATAACTGAAAATAATCTGTATTTACAGTCTGTCTAATTTTTCTCATATGGGCCAATTCCTATTTGACAGATCCCTCTTAGATATATGCAGTCAGTCCTAGTGCAAAGCTAGAAAGCCTTACAAAGAATGTGGAACATACTCAGTGAAGCATAAGTGACCAAGGAACTGCTGAAAGAGAGGAACTGACAGTATTTGGAAATGCTAGCTTGAGAGCTGCCTTGCCTGCCTCAAATCCAAGCTCTTAGAGATCCCGTGTACAAGGCTGGTCTAGACCTGTTTGATCCAAAAGACAATGGATGAAGTAAGGTCAAAGTGTACTATTATGTCCTCAGAACCCCAGGAACCCTGCTCCACTAGGACCTGAAGAGAAAGATTGCTTAATTCTCTGTCTCAGAGGTTTCATCAACTCCCATAGATTCATCCAGCTAGGCTGGTCCTTTTCTATGTTCTGGCTCAGAAAGGTACTTGAGAAAACAGTGAGCGTAAAATATTTCTTGAGTACCAGATTAAATGATCAAATGGAAGATATCTGAGAAGGGTCAACTTTTTTCTTCACATTCTCACATTCAATTATTTGCCATGACAGGTGCTCACAAACCTGCAAATATACCAATAATCAGTACTAAAAATCCCTTTGTCTTCAACAAAGTTACTCACTTGCAGAAATTAGTTCCTTCTTCCAAAAAGGCAGTTGTATTGGGGTAGGGGTCAAGACAGACATTTCTGATAAAGTTTCGTGTTAAGAGTCTGCCAGGTTCCACAGAATTTAAAATAATTTCATATGTTTAATTCAGCAAATAGCTGTAAGTGTGAGAATTGCAGAATATCAATTGAATTTAAATAAATGCACGCAGAAAATCTTCTCAACAGAAGGTTTTCTGTGTGCATATATTTAAATGTCTACAAATCATTACTCACAGGAATTCATATTTATAGTTTAAATCCACAACTTTTTTTATTTTGTAAATGACTTTCACTTTTTTGGTACAACAAAAAATGTAGATAGATTTATAATTTTAGCCTGGTAATCTTACCAAAAATGGATTCCCAATATAATCAGTATCATTATGGTCGTAGCAGATAAAAGTTTCAACCTTTCTGCCCCATTTCAATCATAATGTGCCTGAACTATCATATACTATTTCAAATGTTGTTACATGAAATTAGACTATTGTTAGAAAAATACTCTAAAGCATATTTGACTAAGAATATTTTATTGCTCTTTACACAGATTTTATTGTAAAATCTGATCAATGATATGATACGTAATGTTTTAAAGTGCTAATGAAAGAAAGCAGACACAATAGGTGTAATTTTTGCAGTATCTGCATAGTGAGGAATATCGTAACTGTCAAGACTTTGGAGTTTTTGTGTGACATTCCTGTACACATTTAAATCTGTTACCTTCTTGTCCTCATTCCTATTTAGCATTCAGGCTCCTGAATTTCCCAATTTGCTAGCAATACCCAAACAAAAATTATTAACATCTCACTGCACTGGAAATATAGTGTTTAAATGCAACCAGGCACCACAGTAAAACGGTCTTTCATTGCCCCCTTCTACCTACCACAGGCAGATCCTTTAGATTCTTTTAACTTCACCAAAGGAAGAGGTTCTTAATAGGGGCAAAAATCTTTTGTTTTTCCTGTTCTGAGGCAAACTAAAATAATGCAGGAATAGAAGTGCTAAGAGGAGCTGAGGGTTAGAAGAAAGGAAGTCTCCCAGTCTTAACTACCCATTCAAAATTTAAATTTCAATGGATTTTAGAACTATAACCATAACTTGAACTCCATATACACACTCTTCTATTTACCAAGAGTTACAGATAGCTGCTTTAACTATCTGTTTAGGAACAGTTCAAGGATCCAGTCTAGTAACTTGTTCTAATTGGAGAAAGCCTCCAGGTAGCTGAAAGATACTCACTGTCATGTCTTCCAGCACCAAATATAGTATCTCCATCTTTGAAAATGCTTCTTATTACCCCAGTCAAAGGAATTACTCCCTGGTCTGTTAGATACAGCCTAGCTGACTCGGAGTCTGTTCTCGTTAGACTGATAGTGTAACAGATATGTGCATTCAAAGCGTAAGCATTGAGAGAAAACCAAGAAGAAAAATTGAAAATGAAATCCTTATTTTATTTTTTTTCTGCATTTCCCTCCGTATAGGAATAAATAAAGAGATTTTCAGGAACACAAATGGGAATTAGGTACCCAAAATATCCAATTTTTTTAAGAGGTATGTGCTAAACTGTGTGTGTGGTTTTTTTTTAATGTTTCCCCTAAATAAATAATCTCTGCATCCTACAGCTGGCTACCTGACATAATGACTGAGTGCATTCAACCATATCTCCACTATCTTCTGCATAAAAAGAGATCAGCTAAAAGCATTAAATTTTATATGCACTTTTCCTTTAACAAGGGAAACCTAAGTGTCACTTGTCTACTCTCATAATTGTACAGCTTTCATTACCATACTTCCTGAGCAGATCGTAGTCATTAAAGAGGTTTTTAGTCTGAAAATCTTGTTGTAATGAAGGATGCAAGGCCATTATTAGAGAGCAAAAATGTTAAAGGTCACACAGGTGTCTGAGTTAGGAATTATATTAAAGCCTCCCAAAACTTAGCTTGGAACTCCACATACTTTGTTTTAATATCTCCTTACTGAAAAAGCTTTTAGATAACAGTACTTCTATTCCTCCACCCTTTTGAAGAGAGCATCTTTATTATGTATCAAACTGGAGTTTTAAACATGTTTGATAGGTACCGTAGTAAGAGCATCCCTTTATCTGCTTGGCCATCAGCAGGACTTCATTGCCCTCTCAGGTGCCCAGAGGCCCCCACGCTGCAGGTCGCCTTGTGCCCAATGTGGGCTCTTGTGTATCGTGGCTTAGGCCCCCACAACACATATATAAAGGGGCTCTTACAGGCCCCTTTGCCAACCACACCTGCCTGGCTTCACGGGCTCCCTGACACACAATGTATCTCAAAGCTTCTATTGCTGCTATTTTCCTCCCACTGTGGAGCCGTCAGGAAAGGTGCAGGGTGAAATGTTATGGGGATGCCCATGCCAAAACATCAGTGATGCATAAAGACTGGGCTGAGAGCACTGGTGGCTCTGAAATGGGCGAAGAAGAGGGACAAATGAGGAAGGGAAGGTTGAAGAAACACTGGAGTGAAGAGGAAGATGTCAGAGATTATACTGATGTTTTTATGTGCCCATGCTCTGGGATCCAGCTCACAAAGGTTACTCAGCTCTGTATTTTTTCTCAGTATTCCTGATTTCTTCTATTTTCTTTTTCTTATTAAATTTTGGCTTCTTTTAAAAAAATATATTTTCCTACTCATTTTTCTTTCCTTTCTGTAGTTTTCTATATCCTCACCTTTCCTTTGTTTAATCCTGGACTACTTCTTCCACTCCTACCTTCTTTTCCTCCCTTTTAACTTTCCTATTTTCTCCCTATTCCTGTCTTTATTCCAGTACAACTCCTTCCTATCTCCACATTTTATCCTGCTAAAGTTTCAGCTGCCCCAGATACTCCTGTTGGTCTTTCAAGAGTCACATGCAATGATTAATTTCCATCCCTGCTGTTGAAGTAAACATGCCTCTCAGAAATGGTTCTTTCTATAGCAACCTGATTTAGCAAGTAATGCAGACACACACAGCTGCTGCAACGACTGGATGGGAATGATAGGTAACTGAGCTGTAGCGAAGTGGTGTTTGTGCTGCTGATTGAAGCTGTTGGAGGGAGGGTGGTGTGAATACTGTCTGCGACGGCAGAGGCTTACATCATTTGAAAGATATGCACTCCGCTAGAGCAGTTTGACTAGGGCAATTGGGTAGGTATGTGTCCACAAAGACATATTAGAGAGCAAAGGGTGGGCTCATTTTCTAAAATTAATGACTAGCAGATTAAAGGCTGAATTTCAGCTTTCTCCTGTCACTTAAAGAAGCTAATGCTTCACATTTTAATGGGCTCACCAACTGATGTCTTAATTCTTCTTGGTCACATCTTTGAGCCAATTATTTTCTTCAGTTCTCTAATAGAGCTTTGGGGCAACAAGGGCTCTTGACACAGACCCCTCTTCAATTAGAGAGTTTGGGAAAATAAAAGGAGTTGCAACTTGGCTAATGCAGTAGGTAAAAAATCTAGGACAGACATGTTCAGAGAGAATACCTGTCTCTAACATTATAAAAAATCATCCTTGAAGTATTTATTTATTTAAATGTATTTGAAATATTTAACCAAGAATTGTCGACTGAATATGGGCCACCCCATTTCCAAAGACAGGAAAGCTGAAAGAGTCTGTGCCATGTTTTCATGCTGCAAGACAAGAATCACACAGTAGCTGACTGAAACAACAAAAATTCATGCAATCCTAGGGAGCCTAAACTCAAACACAAACAAACTTAGGGGAAGTCTAGTTTCAGAAGAGGTACAAAATTCCTTTTATGTTTCTCTGAAAAGTATAATATTATAGAAGTAGATCACAGTGTGTGAACCTTTTTATCTGATCAAAAAGTGCCTTAGTTGCTCAGTACAGGTCACAGATCATAAATATCAAACAGGCAGACATTAAAGTAGAGGCTGAATCCAGTAATACATCATACTTTGTATGGCCATATTGCTTTCAAATGCAGCATCAAGCTTGCGACATAATTTCTTCAAACAGTTCCATTTGTATGGCCTTTCATTCCCTAAAATTTGCTTTCTGGAGTTCACATTTCCTTTCTGTGCTTTGAAAGTTTGATTAAATCTCTTCTATTAATGAATACTTTACTCTCTTGCTTAATATGAATCCCAGTCATTTTTTTCTACATCATGAACACTGTTAGAAAAACTTAGAATATATATGAAAAGTACAAAATACAGCTTTGTCCTCTGATAGACAGAATATAGTTTCAAAGGAATATTCCCAAACTGTTTTGAACTTCATAGCTGAGATAAATCTCATGAAAATCTTATAGTAGCCTCACCACAGATAAAACTTTTAGAATAACATTTTGCAAGATGGACTGGGCAGGATCAGTAGAAAATTATGTTATGAGTTTTTGAATGTATTAATGACCAAATTCCAGATTATTTCTTTCTCTTCTGTAAAAGGGTACTAACATTCAAGATTTGACTCTATTTGTATTGACAGTTTATGAATGACAGCTGACTAGCTTGTTCAATCATCATGTTAAAAAAATTCAAAACTACTCATGAAGTCATTGAAGCTAATTTAATCATGAGGATCTAAAACATATAATTTCTGGGTGTTGAAGAGAAGAACATCAAGAATTCCAAATCATTTTATGAATCTTGTTCTTGATCTACTCTAGTACTCTTACTCCTGCTGATATAGACGCAGTGATCCACAAATGGATGCAGTGATCCACAAACAGAAGAAAAGCCTTCTTTGACAAAGATCATCATTATCCAAGATATCTCTTGAAACTACCCAATACCAGGCTGTGCTAGTATCCATTCAAAAAACTCACCTAGATACTGGAAGCAAGTCAAGGCAGACTGATGAGAAGAAATATTCATATAATCTATATGTATGCCTTGAGTGTAATAGCCTATCTAGGGGTATTAGTTTACTGATCAAGTTTCTTCTGTAATGATCGTTTTCATAGGATTATGTGATCCCTTGTGATCTGAACAGTGGGAAAAGTTTTAGTAAAATTAAATATGTTTTAACTCTCCTCTTGAGAGACATGTAAGATTCAGAAAGCAAACTCTTTTTCAAAGTGCATAATGTGCTTCAGGAAATTGGTTTAGTGCTGAAATCTAGTAAAGCTAATGTCCAAGAGAATTCTGTGATCCCTGATGATGTGTAACTGGGAAATGCTGGTTTGTAGCAGTTATTCTTGTCTCTCCAACAATTGAACCCTGCTGCCACAAGGGCAATGTATTTTTAATGTATATGATGTTATTATGTAAATTAGTTTAGCTGTGTAATCTACTAAAGGTGATTTCTCTGTCCCACGTGAACAACAAAGCCAATGATGACATAATATTCATTAAAGATAAAATTGTCTTGCCTTCTATAACCAGTTCTCAAATGTATTGCTCTGACAGCTTCAGTTTCTGTTCAGTAGTGAATCTGATGCTCATTTGCAAAACTCTAATGAATGTAACAAATAAGAGATAATGCATTTTTTCAGCTTGCAGTCCCAAGCAGACTATAAATTATTTTGCAAGAAGCTGCACATACAGTAATTAAAGAACAAATAAGGTCCCATCAAAACTTCCATTCATTCTTTCTGGATCAACATGTAAATCCACACCAACAGTGAAGCAAAAACCTCTGCTTTGATGCATTTCTGAAATCAGAAAGACATCAATCTAATTTCCATCTGTAAATGCCTTACTCAAGCATGCGGACGTGTAAAAGTGACATTTGTACAAATGTACAGCTGTGGTCTGAAACAAACTATGGTCTGCATACATGGATCCATATGGAGCTCTGAAATTAACTAATTTTTGAAGAAACTGGATATATTTATTAACCAAATGACATGACAGAAACTTCTTTGTTAGCGAAGAATTAGACAACGCCAGTGGATACTGCAGTTTTGTATCTAGCTACCATTGCCTGTATACACGAATGAACAGGTGCAAAGTAACGGCCTGGAGAAACTCTTAAAATATCATACTTTAGGCTGCATTACAGTAACTACATCTCCACACTCTGGACAATGAACACGTTCCTGATAATAATTAAATGTTTTTACACAGTTCGTTTTTATCTGTTTAAAAGTATGAACAAAACCTTTACAACTCCTCTGAATGATTAGATATAAATGAAATAAATTGTGCAAAATATTTTCGGTGAAGATTGTACAGCTCAGAAGTTCAACATTTCACTAAGTATTTAAAGGCAAGACACAATGTTGTCTGATTAGAAAAAATACACTCTTCAGAATAATTATTCGAGACTAGGTTCCCTCCCTGGGTGACATTTATATTTTTAAAAGGAGAAAACAGAACTTATTTTGAACAAGAAGTGACTTAGAATTTTGAAATTCAAAATATGCTTTAGGCATTTTTTCAACTGTACAAATTGCAGCTTTTTGCGATGGATTGTGAAGATATACATTTTTTCTGGAAAATTATTTATGTAACTACTTTAACCACTGTCATAAAACTGCTATGTTGCCATTCTCAGAAATGGATATCAAGAGATAATTTCATTCAGCTACGCCTTATTGATACTGGGACACTAGTTTATTCAAAATATGATAATTAATGTTTTTGTTAGATTTCAAAAAAACTTTGATCTTTTCTCTTTGGTGAAAGTACTTTTTGAGGAATGTTTTCCATGTGACATGCCTGTGTGGACTAGATTAGGCAATATAATCTCTTATATTTCTGACTTTTTTGCCCTTTCGTTGCTAAATGTTGGTAAAATATTCAGTAACATATAAGATGAAAAAGGAGAATTCAATCACATATATGGCTGAGGTAGTATGCAGCATAAAAACAAAAGAAGGGTTTTTCTTAGTTGTAGTCCCATGACCAACTATCATGGCCCTGAGGAAGAAGCAAAAGTTTGGAAGTATTCAACTACTGGGCAGGTGATGGTTAGGTGGAAAGGAGCAAAGCAAGTAAAAAAAGGGAGAGAAGCAGCAGATTTTGCCTTTTTTTCTTTGAGACTCAAACAACCAGTCCAAAAAGAAAATAGTGCAACATAGAATTTAAAATGGGGACTTATTAATATGCATTATCACAGCTTTACCTGTTAAGTACTGAGTTAGTCAATCATGTAATTAAATTAGTGTTTGCATCATATAGTTCTCATTAGATTGTTGAAAAATTGAAAACTAAAATGCTCACTTATTGTCGAAAGTTTTTTTTTCTTTTGTTGACATATTACTATACTGAAGGATTTGATATTAATGGTGCTGTGTTTCACATTTGTTTTCAGAGCCTTAATTTATCTCAAGCACTCGGAGAACAGCCTTTTCTCCTTAAACTGCAAAGAATCATAGAACCATGGAATCAGTAATGTTGGAAGGGACCTCTGGAGGTCATCTAGTCCAACTTACCTGCTCAAGCAGGGTCACCTAGAGCATGTTAGACAGGGTTGCATCCAGGCGGGCCTTGAATAAATATTGGAAAAAAATTGAAAAAAATATTCTTTCGCCAGATGAATTTTACTCTATAAATGATACGAATAATCACATAATCAAAGAATAGGTGGGGTTGAAAGGGACCTCTGGGGACCATTCGGTCCAATACCCCTGCTCAAGTAGGATCAACTAAAGCAGGCTACCCAGGTCTGTATCTAGATGGCTTTTGAGCATCCCCAAGGATGAAGACTCCACAACCTCTAAAGGCAACTGTGCCAGTGCTTAGTCACCCTCACAGTGAAGAAGAGTTTTCTTGTGTTCAAGTGGAATTTCTTGTGTTTTAATTTGTGCCCATTTCCTCTCAGCCTGTCACTGAGTGACATTGGGAAGAGTCTGGCTCTTGACACCCTTCCATGAGATATTTATAAACACTGATAAGACCATCCTCCTGAGTTTTCTCTTCTCCAGGCTGGACAATCCCAGCTCTCTTGGCTTTTCTTCATATAAGAGATGCTCTAGTCCCTTAACCGTCTTTGTGGCCCTTCACTGGATTTGCTCTAGTAAAACAGTGTTTTTCTGGCACTGCGGAACCCAGGACTGAACACAGCACATAGGCTTCACCAGGTCTGAAGAGAGGGGAAGAATCACTTCCCTTAACCTACTGGCAATGCTCCTACCAATGCAGCCCAGGATACTGCTGGCCTTTGCCATGAGGATGCATTCCTGGTCAACCTGCTGTCCATCAGAACTCTCAAGACCTTCTCTGTAAAGTTGCTCTCCATCTGATTGGTCTCCAGCCTGTACTAGTGTATGGAGTTACTCCTCCCCAGGTACAGAACTTGGCACTTCTCTTTCTTGAACTTCATGACGTTCTTCTTTGCCCATTTCTCAAGCCTGTTGAAGTCCTGCTGATTATCAGAACTATCATCAGGTGTTATCAGCCACTCTTCACAGTTTTGTATGGCCTGTAGACTTGTTGAGGGTGTATTTAGTCCTATCATCCAGGTCATAAAGGAAGATGTTGAATATTAGGCCACAGTATTGATTGCAGGAGACACAGCCAGACTGGTTTTCAACTGCTGATGATCACAATCCTCTGGAGCCAGCAATTCCTCCGATTTTCAGTCCACCTCACTAAACTTTTCCAGCTTACATTTCACCAGCTCCTCTATGAGCATGTTATGCAATACTGTGTCAAAACCCTACTAAAGTCAAAGTAGACAATATCCACTGCTCTCTCTTCATCCACCAAGATGGTCATCTCATCACAGAAGGCTATCATGTTGGTTACACACAATTTAGCCTTCACAAATCCATGCTGACTACTACTAGTCACCTGCTTGTCCTTCACATGTGTAGCAATAATAACCAGGATAAGTTGCTCCATCACTTTCCGTTAGACCAAGGTGAGGCTAAGTGGCTGAGCTCCTTGAATTCTCCTTCCTGTCCTTCTGGAAGATAGGAGTGACATTTGCTCTTTTCCAGTTTTCAGGAACCTCTCCCAGTGACCATGAATAATGTTCTGTGTGCATGAAATTCATCACAGTAGAGCCAAGGCTGCATATTGACCTGCATAGTATTTAAAATCTAAATAAATAAATCCAATTCCTGGCTTTAATTTCTGAGCTGCAGAAAATGTGATAGAAGTGGGGAAAGGAGATATGGAAGAATTCTCTTTCCATATCGTATAATCCTAAAATGGAAAGTGTCTGACTTTTCACCTTTCTTATACCTGAGGGATGTAAGAGATGTTAAAAACAGCATCTCTCATGCAACAGATCACCAAATCTCCCATTGCCTCGTGGCATGAGGATGGTCAGAAGAGTTCTGCCTGTTCATCATTTCACATCTGCCAGTACAAAGTTTCCTCATTATGAAGGTGGGGTTTGTAACATGTTTCCTTCATGAAACTCATTGAGATCTGAGGGCTGGATCTTGGTATCATCATTCACAATGATGTATTTATTCTCTAACTAGCCTGTCACAAGGAGGTCAACTGGATCTTTCTTCTGCTCAAGGGAGGCTGGGTTCTGGAGGTTACACTCCTAGGGATGACCTTCACTTCCTCCAGGCAAAACCATCATTTCTTCCTTCCAGAATGGAGTGATATCACTTCCTTTTGTGTTTTTTCTCATAAGATGCAAATGCTTCTTGATTTAATTAATATTAAGTTTCATCACAAGATATGTCTTCTCTAGTATTAACAGTGCAGTTCAAGAATCTAGGATTTGGATTTTCATTTCCATTTGTATTCTTTCTGTTTCCTCTAATTATTTAGTTACTATTCAAATGCTGAATTATAAACTTTATGGGCAATTAGTATAAACTATGCAAGAAGTTAGATGTAACTTAAAAAAAAAGGAAAAGAAGGCTAATTCTAATAAAATTAAACTCTGAGGCTTCATATGGTCCAATTTAATGTTAATAGAGGATGCAAAAAGAATATTAAAGCAAATAACATAACCAGGAAGGTATTTTACTTTGTCAATCTGAAAAAAAGATTTCTTCACTTTCTGGCTAAACATAACCCAGTAAGTATGATACAATTAACAATATATAGAAAAATCTTTTTTTTTCCTTTATCTACATGGATTCATTACTTCATGATTGTATAAGAAAAGAAAAATCTGTTAAAACATCAGGAGACAGATCACTATAAAAGTTCTACATATAGCTATTCCTAAAAGCCATGGGAAGAGTTCCCATTCAAACATCTGTTGGTATTTAGGTTCTTAAACATAGGCATTAGAGACCTTCCCAGCCTTCAGCCACCTCTTTGGAAGGGTATGTCTTCTATATGTCCCGTCATATCCAAAAATCTCATGAAAAGGCACCGAATATCTATAAACATAACCAGATACCTATATTTGGGCAGCTTAATTTTCCTGTCCTGAACCTATCACTTTGAAAGCCTTTTTTCCAAGGGTGATTTTAAGTATCTAGATTATTACTTGACAACTTTGTGTGAATGTTTTCAAGGTCTGTTGCATGCAAATGTGAATAAACTGTGTCCAATACTCCTGCAAATAACGTGAAGCATCTGTGACCCCAAGCCATCTAGATACACTTCATATATTGAGATATTACTGTCATAATCAAGGCTACATGGAGTTAGGGTTAAACTGGTCTATATCAAGCAGAACGCAGGGCTGAAGAGATGGGTGTTAGAAAGGATGGTCTTGAAGATTATCCTTTGCTCCAGATTTTTTCTCGCATTTAATTTAAACCTTTTATCTTGCTATGCACGTTATTTATTTTTACCTCTTTTGTGAGGGACTTTGTAGTTGGCTGTTGGAAAATTAATGTAGCAATTCAGAGACTGCTTCAATTTAGATACAGTAAGAAGCCAGATCTTGAGTTGTTCACTTAGGATTTAGGATTGGCATATGGCTTTAGTCCCCTGGAAACTCTCCATGTAACCACAGACAAAACAGAGTCTTTTTAGTTATTTTTGGAAAGATAATTAAACTTTGGTTTAAACTCTAACTTTAAGCCAAAGCTTTAAGAACTCATATATATTGTTGAATCTTCAAGTCCATGTTAAATATTCCCAATTTAAGTTCTGAATATATTTGGATTCTGATAGCAAGAGTTAGCCAGTCCTAGCTGATCCGGATCTATGTGCAATGTAGGAGGACACCTGCATGCTGCTTTTAATATCAAGTTAAAAGGCATCTTTGAGTTTTCAGCCTCAGGAACAGAACTAGAGTTTAGGAGGGGAATCAGAACTTGAGAAACAGTGTGATAGTGAGAGAGAGAGAGAGAGAGAAAAGCGAATATTCCACTGTATATGGGAGATATCTCATCTGAGAGGTTCCTCAAGGTTTTTGGCTTCTGGATGTTGTCATCTGTCCCAGCACTCAGATGTGGAGGAGGCAGACAAGGAGACAGACTGGGGGAGATGTCTCAGCAGATTCTGGCACCAGGTTGGGTCAGGTCCGGGTTATATGGCCATGATGAACTGCATGCCTCCACTCCCAGAGAGAATGCTGTTCTGCTTCATGGAGGTAGTGGGAAGACAATTTCCTTGTAAAGGTTTAGACTTTCAGATACTGAAGACATTTAAATATCTGAAACAGACAGCTTATCTCCAACATCCAGCCATCAAGAATCTGTACAGAATTGCCTTGAAAAGTAGAGTTGTCTTCCTCAGGTTACAGCTTCTTTTCTGATTCAAACAGAACACCTAGGAAAGCAAAGGAGCTGGACTGCTTTTTCCTTTATTTTCTCTGTGGTAAGATGAATGGGATCCAGAACCCACACAATCCATTTTTCTCTATTGAATTATTTGCTTCTTACATGTTGGAAGCCTTTTTGTGTTCAGTGTGTGTGTATTTCTGCATGGTGACAGTGACTAGGCAGCTGTATCAGCTGAAGTCAGGAATCAGTCACTGTGGGTAGCACGTTTCCTCGGAAACATGTGAGGTATTTCGCCTGCAACTTCAAGAGAGCAAATAGTGCTCAGAGAGCATCATTAACTTGCAGTCTGTGAATTTTGCCTCCCAAAGGGTTCAATTCAAAAACTTTCTCCCTGAGTAGCTCTTATTCATATGAGTAGGTCGATTACTTCCTAGGCTTCTGTTAAGCACTTCTCAGTCACACTACACTGCTGAGGAGAGATACTTGAGCTTGTTTTCATACATGCTAGATATTAGCAGTGTGTAAATCATAAAATCTTTTAGGTCCTCAAACTCTTCTCAATGTGAAATCTCTTCTCAATCTACATGCTCAGGAGGACTTCTTTCCAAGCTGATCCCTGCCATAAGCAGATGCAACAGAATTCTGGGCAGACACTTATTAGCACTTGCTGGTTTCAATATGTGGATGTTTTAGGCTGAGTCTTCACAGTTTTTCAAATTTTCTGAAGGAAAGAAATGGTATTCTTCCAGGACTCAATTCCAGTACTGGATGGAACTATAAATAACTTAACTGATTCGCTACACACTAATCCTATTCATAAATTCACTGAATTCCATTTTGGAAAGTAATTAGGGTTCTTTCTCACTCCCATTACTCCTGTTGGAACACAGAGTGAGAATTTCTGTTGATAGTTAGATTTTTCTAGGAAATATTTTTTTCTTTTCCTACTATTATTTTCATTATAAGTCATATGACATTTGGAAATGCTTTTAACATTACTTCAGGAGGTAGGATATTAGCTGAAATCTCAAGCTCAATTAAAATAAAGAGGAATTTTTAATATATATTCTCAAGGGGGAAAAGATTACGAATATATTACAAGAATCAATTTTGAAAGCTGAAACCATAAAATAATAAAAAGAACCCAACCTTATATTATTATTAAAACCTAATTGGATTATTTCCTAGGGTGTGACTTATGATTTTAAATGTTTCTGTATTGTCTACCTTGTTATCACCTTCAAAATTGCTGCAGGGTATGACTGTGAATGTGAAATACAAGCATTTAAGGCCTTCACCTCAAACCACAGAGCTGCTTGGACTAAACTAGGATACAAGGTGTGTTTTATTTCTGAAGCTTATGAGGAGTTCATCCGAAACACCACTACAGCCAAGTGCATGCATCCTGACAGCACAGAGCTCGTACTGTGAGTGATGACTGGATTAATCCTTGCTATTCCAGCTGGAGTGGTGTCAGGTAGATGGTCAGTGATTTACCCCTCCAAGAGCAGATGGCAACTATAGGATGTTGAGAGGAAAGAAGATGGGAACCAACCACTTTGAGAGCAGCTACGCTTCCCTCTTCTCATGACATGAAGCATGCTCTACTTCAGGTAGCATATATAGGAAAGAAGGTTCTGTTCCCTTAGTCTTTCTCCCTACTTGTTAAGTTCACTCCTGCTATTCCTGCCCATTCACTTTGTGTTTTGGAGAAAAGTGCTCCACTGAGGTTGATCTTCTTAACAATGTTTAGAGTAACTCTAATGAATTACACTAAATAGTTCAGAAAGGCAACTGTACAGACCAGCCTGTATAGGAAATGCAATCTTAGAACTGTCTCCAGGAAAAGACAATTGACCCAAATCATATTATTGAGAAATATAAATTACACCTGTAGGGATAATCTTCCCCACCCCTTCTTTCCCCTAGTCCTTTATTGGGCACTGAAATCATAAGGACTTTCAGAGAGTTAAGGCAATGCCATCCTAAGTTAAGCTCAATAAATTCACCTTTTACAGTGAAAAATTAGACTTTCCTTGGACTAAAGACTTTATTTGCAGTGGAACATTTGAAAAGTCCCAACAAACATAGCTTATCCTACTAGACCTGTACCTCAATCACTGCATTATTATGCAAGAATCTGAGAAACAGACTGGCATGGGCATGTTACTAATTAAAAAATGAAAGGAAATGAAAGGGAGAAGGACAAACCTTATCATCTTCAGACTTAGAGAAATGCCAAATACATTCTCAATTAAAAAACCAAAATCCTATCTGTAATTCACACTGAAATTTTAATATCTGCTTGTAAGTGCTGATGACAGCGTACACAGATTGTCTGTTTGTCCTGTGCTGTTTCACTAATCGTGTCTGGTAACTGTGGTGACGTTTTAAGAATTCCTGTTTGGGAGTGGGAATCCTTGGTACTGAATTCTGTGAGCCTCCTGCAATGGGGAGACCATGCACCATGATTCCTGCATTCAAGAAGACATAGTTTCTGAAAAGGCATGACTCCCAAAGGATTGACTGTAGTGAGCTCAGTGAACTTTCCAATCTATCTCCTTCCTCTTCTTGCGTCATTTGAGACAGTCCCTCTGCCAGCAGGATGATTCTTTTCTATGAGGAGTGAGCGTTGCTTAACAAAAGCTACAAAGAATTCAACCTAGGCTGTCATGGCGTTAGGTCACTGGCCTGCTTAGCCATTTAGGTCTCTCTCTATTCCGGATAAACAAAATCACTTTTCTCAACATAAATTGTATTTAGACTGTTTTCATAGCTTTGTATTATGCTATATCTTCTAAGCGACAGTGTTCAGCCTTCTCTGATGAGAAGAGACAGGCTTTTAGGAGGTGCAGCACTATTTACTTAGAGAAGAATCTGGCTTTTAAAAGTCCTTTACATGTACCTTGTTCTATTTCTGAAAACACAATTGACTATTTTACACTTTCCCATGGTAGTAAATTTTACTCATGTTGGCAGGTATAAGTTAAGACATTGAATAGAATTTTTAAAAGTCTTGGAAGAACTTAGTTGTGATCACTTCATTTCTTGCCCCTAGAGAGGAGGAACAGTAAAAAACCTTTCAAAAAAAAAAAAAAAAAAAAAAAAAGGATTTTATTTTCCTTTCTGCTTCATAGAGCAAAGAAAAATGTAAAGGGAATTTAGATGAACAAGAGAGAACAATATCTCTATTTTTTCCTATAGACTAGACTAAAAGATTTTTGAAAGAAGAATAACTGGGTAATCAGGATGCCTCAGAAATAGAAAGGTAATCTGTAGCATGTAAGAGTTCTGCTGTTCTGCATTGTAGGTAGAAAGGGGTATAGCACTGCTGTTTTCAATAAGCACACTGCAGAAGTACGAACAGTGAAAATAAGAATCAAGATGAATACTGTCTTGATAATCTTGATCTACATTACCCCAGTACCTGAATGTTCTTTAAGGTCATAGAGGGATATGGGATAAATTTTCCTCCTCAAATAAACTAAGTAAACAAATTCTTTCTTCATTGTATGGGCTTATTTGTTAAAAATAAATAAATAAATAAATAAACTTTTTTTCTGGAGGACAGCACAAGCAGAAAAAAACATAGTGAACTATTACAAAATCATCAGGAAAGCACTGCATTCCTTTATATTCATATCATTACTGCAAGAGAGAGAAAGAAGGAAGAAAGGTTTGTGGTGAATAAATATTGCCTGAGCCTACAAATGCTTTATTTCAACGGCAAGGCTTTTATATGTGCTGAAGACTCAAAAGCAAAAGCTGGCATAGTCAAACGGAAAGTGAATACTAATGTTGTTTGGAAAAAAAGAACAAAACCTAAACTATGCTAGTTCATGTTGCATTCCCTGCGTAGTCAAAGCCACCAGTGAATTACATGCAGAGTTCTGGCATGTGAGGAACATGTATCGTGTGGTGCTTATCATAAAATTCCTGACAATGTTACTTGATAGAAAATGTCAATTCATCAAAACCTAAACTATCTGTGGTAACACATGTTCTGCCTTCCACAAGGATAGAATTGCTAGTCAAAGGGGGCGTGGGGCCTTCCCTTGGTCCAGTACAGCATAGAGCTCAAGAGTTAGGAATATTTAGCTTAGATTTGCTTAGATTTGATAAAAGTGGATTTCAAATCCATGTCTGAATCAAATAAATCAGGAGAATACATTTCAAGGCATAGACCCAAACAGTCATGAGGTAGACACAAATTAAGGTTGACCTGGCCCAAAAGGGAATGCATAGTTTTAATATGATAAACCACTACATTCCAATCCCCTTAACATGCTGATTAGGTTTCCCATGCATAAAGGCTGTTGAAGAAAACAGAAACATGTAAGATTTTGGAGTACTCCAATTTCAGCTTAAACTACCTTTTTGTGGAGAACTTTCAACCTGCACTAGCGTACACCATAGTGGTGTTCACTGGCTAAAGTAATTCATGGGAAAAAGAGCCAACAAGTAGAACAAGCAAATCAGATATGAGTTAATCAATACACACTCAAAAATCTCCCCTTGCATGATTGTAATGTTCAAGTCCTGTGATGCTCTATCTTTCTGTAGATATTTAAATCTCTACCTCCAGTACTCCAGATTCATAAAATTTCCTATCTAATCCAGGCTTTAAATATGTATCAAGTAACATGAACAGCCAGTAGAGCTGTAATGCTGTTGGGCTGTAGTCTTAAATGACAGCTTGTGTTCTGAACTTATACTGGAGAAAACATGAATAAAGATGCCAGAGCTTTCAAAGTTAGGCTGCAGCAGTCCATGTTAAAATAAAGTTTACCTCTCTCCATATGTGTAATTTTATCAGAGTTCAGAATTCTAGAAATAAACAGTAACTAAGAAAGCAAAAAAGTCTGTTTAAGAAGTAAATAAGACATAATTTTGGATTAATGCAGCTGTCCTCAGAAATGACTTGTTACAGTACTTTGCATTCACAGTCACTTAGGAACTTACAAATAGTGCAGAAAAAAATGCATATAGATCAGAATTTTTAGAAGCAGGCAGAAAATCAGGGATGTGCAATATTGATTCTCAAGATGCCTATAATGGAAAAGATACAGAAATTTAACAGCTGCGAAAACTGTACAAAAACAAAGAGAAAAAGCAACTAAGAAGGTACAAATATTCGCCTTGTCAGCCATCAAGTTCACAGACTGCAGATTCTTGAAAACAGATTGGGAGGGGTAGGTCTCTACATACATTTCGTTATCATTATGATCATTTAAAACCACTGTATATAATGTATTCTTTTTATTTGAAATTTTATAAATAAGTAAATAAATTAGTTAGTTGAAGCTTTGACACTTTTGCCAGAGACTTCTGCAAAGTTCTCTTCATGTCAAGGAAACAGAAGGAAAAAAAAGAGAAACATAAGAAAGAACAGGCTTAATGATCTCCACATAACAGGCTGACTTTCCATTAAAACTGACAAAGGAGACAGTTAAAAAGAAGTCGATTGGCAAATAGAGAGCATTTGTCAGAAGAAGAGGTAAACAAGGTTATAAGAGGGCATAGTTTTCATTGGGGGTAGGAAGAGATGGGAGAGCCAGTATGTTTCGTTAAAATAAAATATAAAGACTCCCCTCCTCAATAGCTACTTTTTAATGCTTTATAGATCTGACAAAACAAAAAGGCAGGAATACAAAGTGCACAACTGATAAGTATGACAGAAAAGACAGATATCAAATTTTAACATAAATTTAAATTCTTCCAAACTTATAAAAGAATAGCTCTAAAGATTATACAGAAATAGCAGGAAGCAAGGGCATGTAGAGCAATACTCATTCATTCCTTTTAGAAGTGGGAATTAGTGGGATCTGTGCCTAAACCATGCCTGATGAGAGAGCACAGAACGGAGCTTTTGCGGGTCTGTGATAAAGCATTGTCTAGACTACCTACCTGCAAACTCTTGATTGCGAACTGCTTCCTCCCTTTCCTTTCTTTCTTCCATGTGGCAAGTTTCTGTGTCTCCACCCTGTCCCATCTCTAGATATTTTACCATTTAACCTCAAAAACCTTGAATGTCTGATCTAACTTCTTTCCCAAGTATACACCTTTTCCAAACAGCTTGTAGAGCCATATATAGAAGACCAACTGTGCTTAACTTCAACAATGCAACACCCAAAAATAAATTAAGATTTCTGAATTACTCTGTTGTCAGCTAAGTAAATAAGCTCCCTTTCAACCAGTGGGGCACCTAGACAAGGTTAAAGTGCTACTGTACCTAGAGCTCAGGTCCACCACTGCCTATTGAATCCTTACTATGTAGAGGTATCTGGTGCAGAACTTCTGGACATTTGGGTTCTCTATTCTTAAAGCACAGAAGCTGAAGATGATCCTGGTCACCTTTCCCATAGCAGTAGGTTGGAGCAGTCATCTCATGACCAAGTGAATCCTTTGCCTGAAGAGACGCAAATGCACTTCCTCAGGACATGACCAACTCCCTAGGTGTTCCTCTACAGATCTTGCAGAAGTTGGGCTACTGTTAGTCAGGAATGTAAAACCACGGCAGCCAGAAGAAGAGCAAGCAACGGTGCTGACTGCAGCTCACCATTTTGGAACATAATCTAGAGAAAAAAGCAATTGTGTCTTACTGTCCAAAAGCATGAAGATAAGGCTGTAAAACCTATTGCACTTACAGTATTGTTCAAGAAAGATTTATTCACACATACACACACACACACAACTTCTAACAATTCTTATTAACACCACCCAGATGGAAAATTCTCCCAAATAATTAGCAGCACTAAGACATCCACCTAACTGTGAGATTTACCTCTTCTTCACTGGTATCCAGGAGGAATGATAGATAAAAGGAGCATTCTATCAAAAAAAAAAAAAGAAAAAAAAAAAGAAAAGAAAAAGAAAGAAAGAAAGAAAGAAAAAGGCACAGGAACTGTGAGAGAAGAGACAAATGTAACATACTAAGACTTCCTACCTCCAAGCAACATTAAAAATATAATCTAGAAAATTAATGAAAAATAATAGAATTCTACATTTAAAATCTCCTTCAAAGAAATAAAAAAAGATGATCTCATGTGGCAATTTAAGTCACATCACTATGATATCTCACTAGTGGCATATTTAACAATAATAGAGTAGAAAAATCTAAATACAAATATTTTCTGAAAGGAAGGTGTTTGCATTTATGGAATAAGGGAAGAGCACAGAATTAGTTCAAGATCTTTGTGTCTAATCATCAGTCCCCAAATCTCTCTTTCTGTGTTGTTTATAATAGCTGATGAAACAAATACACTTCATCTCTCTCTCTCTCACTCTCTCTCTCCCTCCCCCCCTCCCCTTGTCCTTGGCTACCTATGAAATATCAGTTTACTCTGTCCCTCCCCTTAACAGATAGTTCATTTGACATTTTTTTCCTGCCTTGTGCTGTCCCTTCTTTTTCTCTGCAATTTGATATTCAGAAAGAGCAAAAATAACCATTCAGATGCCAATAAACAGTCATTCATGTCAAAAGCCAATTGCTGCTGTTATTTCCAGTCCATACAAGAGGTTGGGAAGCTAAACCATTGTTTTCTTCTTTCCTCTCTTTCCATCCTTCTTTCCCTGAGATGATGCATTGGGTATATTTCTGCATGTTTCATTTCACCTTTAATTGTGTATCAATCTCCAAAGCCATCCTCATTTCCTTCACAGGTTTTGGTAAGAGCAGAATCGAGCTCAAGACACAATCCCCAGTATCGACAATCCAGCATAAAGTGCAGTAAGATGTGGAAAGCTATTAAAATTAATGATAATGGGATAGTCTCCTGCTGCTTTACCAGTATCTGGCAGGGAACAACCAATGTTGCCTGAGACGGTGGTCATGACAACCAATATACTTGCCCTTGCCCAGTTGCTAAGGCTTTGGAACTAAACACATTTGAGCTGATATAAAATGCCAAGATTGATGTGACCATTTGTTCTGGTTGTCAACAAATCTTTTTTTCAAATTCTTCACTATAGCTGACTCATGCTACTACTCACTGTTCATCCTGTATTATGTGTTTTCAAAAGGCCTGTCTTAGAGTTACATAAAGTAGTACATATAAAAATTCAGCAAAACTTCATAAAGAATTACAAGTGCCACACATACAAAATGTTTATGACAGCACAAAATAAATTAAAGTAGTGATTCTTTGCAAGTTCTGCAAATAAGAGTGCCACACAGGTATAGAAGAGTGTCATGTCTTTTTGGTCAGTCATGAGTCACATTATCCTTACCAGCAATCCCAACTGGATTATTACTGGGAATAATGTCCACATTAATGTTTTTTAGATAACGATCTTTAAAACTGTGCTGAATTAAACAATGACCTCCACTATTTAGTTGTATAGATTCATATCTAGATGTTTTCTGATCTATCCAAGTTATGAAGTGATGTATCAATGGGATTTTCCTTTGATATATTTCAGAACTATGGTTTTTGAAATCACATCCAGTTGGTGATCAGGACTTAGTCTTCTGCCGAAAGAAGAGCCCTTCTCTAACCATAAATAGTAAACAATCACTGGGTCAGAAGGAATGCTAATCAAACTAAAAATATCCTTCTTATCTTGCTTTTGGTAAGGGGTTAATCCAACAGCAATTTCACAAGCTTTCCCCCATGATTTCAGATTGTGTCTTCTTTCCTGAATATGTGTAAAAAATATATACTTTGCTAAAGTAAACTACTGCTGGACCTTGTGCTTACAAACAAAGAAGAACTGGCCAGTGATGTGAAAATAAGGAGCAGTCTTGGCAGCAGTGGCCATGAGGGGTGGAGTTCAGGATTCTGCAAGGAGGAAGCAGGGCAAAAAAGCAGGATCACAACACTGGACTTCAGGAAAGCAGAGTCAGGTTTGTTCAGGGAGCTAATTGAAAGAATCCCATGGCTTATGGCCCTGGAGGGAAGAGAGGTCCAAAACATAGATGATTTTCAGGGATATTTCCTCCAAGCTCAAGAATGGTCTATCCCAACAAGTAGGAAATCAAGAAAAGCCCACAGGAGGCCTGCATGGATGAAAAAGGAGCCCATGACAAAGTGTACAAGAAGTGGAAGCAGGGACAAGTGTTCCATGAGGAATATACAGGCACTATCTGAGCATGCAGGATAGGGTTACAAAGGTTAAAGTTCATCTGGAGTTAAAAATGGCAAGGGATGTTAAAGGCAGCAACACAACACTTGTACAGCTTCTACAAGTACATCAACAGCAAAAGGAAGGATAGAGAAAATGTGGGCCTGCTACAGGGAAACCTGGTGACAGAGGACACAGAAAAAGCAGAGGTTTCTTCACCTCAATCTTTACTTATAAGACTGGCTGTCAAGAAGTCCTAGCCCTTGAGACCAATGAGGAAGTCTGGACTAATGAAGACTTATCCTTGGAAGAAGAGGTCTAGGTTAGAAACCACTTAAACTGGATGTACTTCCAAGGACCCTGATAATATGCACCCATGAGTACTGAGGAAGCTGGATGATGTCACTAAAAAGCCTCTCTTGCTTATCTTTGAAAGGTCATGGTAATCAAGGGAAGTTTCTGAGGATTGGAAGGGAGCAAATGTCCCTCCTATCTTAAAGAAGGGCAGAAAGGAGGATCAGAGCCAGCTGGTTTCACCTTGATCCAAGGGAAATTGATGGAGCAACTAATCCTGGTTGCTATTTCCGGACACATGAAGGTCAGGGAGGTGACTAGGAGTAGTCAGCATGGATTTACAAGAGGGAAATCATGTCTAGCCAACATGATAGCTTTCTGTGATGAGATGACTGGCTTGCTGGATGAGAAGAGAGCAGTGGATGTTGTCTACCTTGACTTTAGTAAGGGATTTGACACAATCTCTAGTAACATATTCATAGACAAGCTGATGAGTGCAGGCTAGACAAGCAGTCAGTGAGGTGGATTAAAAACTGGCTGAACTGCCAGGTTAATGAATCTTAATGTCATGACAAAGTGTCAGTTGTGCAGTCACACTTTTTGTCACTCTGTAAAGTAGTAATGCATATCAGACTTTTCAGAGAGTTTTCGGGATGAAGATGTCAGCGTGTGCTGTTGAAGAAGTTAGCATACCATGATTGATGTGTTTTCTTTATATCTTTGTACATATGCTAGAGTTGAAAAAATAACCGGATAGTAATAATTTTTTCCTAGAAATTAATGCAAATGTTGGATTCTGATGTGCCAAGAGTCAGATCCAGGGAGCACCACAGAGAACAAGCTTGGCTGTTAGTCCTTTTGATTTCTCTTTCCAATAACCCTTTCTACAAAAGCACTGCATAACAGGCATCAAAAAGCATTTCCAAAAATGAAAATTTGCTGACTCCTTAAGGAAAAGTATCTGGAAGACTGTGTAACAGTTCCAACGATCACTATTTAATTAAATGAATAATAATAGAAGATAAATTATTCTTTTTCTCTCAAACACATTTGAATTGTGTAGAATCTTTGCAGTTCTCTCTCACTTATCTCATCTCCTACTCTTCAGTAATGCAGTAACACTTGCTCACTTTGTCAGCTTATCACAGTTGTAGTGACTCTAATATCCAGAAAATGTTAACCTGTTTTTCAGTATAACTTACTAGAGATGTTTTGCAGCATGTGGAGACAAGTCTGTGACACCAGGATTTCTGAAGCTGTTGTGGACTTGACAGTTGCTATGCAATTGTCTGCAGTTGTGAAGAATTTGACTTAATTACTCAGATGGTCCAAACCAATGGACCAGTATGCCAAACTAAAGATAAAATGTCCCATAGGAGTAACATACAACCAGGACAATATGATGTTGCAGTTAAATGGAACATTATTGATTTTAAACTTACTAAATATCTCCTGGTAAATGCCTCATAATTAATAAAACATGTGAGCAGAGGGTTGTAGGTCTATTTACCTTCATCAATCCAATTTCAAGGTTTTACTGTATCTTCTTTCGTATGCTCACCCTCATGTTCCTTTCACTGCTGTAAAATCTTTGTGGGAGCACATATGCTTCCTCTTCCCATGCTTCAACAACCTATGCCATTCAAAACCCTCTGCCAATTGTTGGATATGTTCAGCCTCAGTGTGTTTCCTATCCAAAAAACATTTTACCTGGGCTTGCATTGGTGGCAACATGAACAAATATATTGTAATATTTCTGATGCATATATATGCTACTAAAGTTAAAATAGATTAACAGTAATATTTTTAATAGAACACCATTTGATTTCTACATGCTTCTGTTTGCAGAAGTCTCAAATATTGTTCCACATGAGTCAGATTATGTTAGCTTTCATGTACACTCAGTCCATGGGAATGGCACATAAGCATGGTATCCGCCTGTCAACTGCCCAATCTAATTTTATTATAAATCTAAACTTCTATTTGGATGATGAAATAGACTGAAATTTTCCTCCCTTCCTGCTTACAAAGCTCTCTCATACCTTCTAAACAGCGTTTATGATTTTACTTGAAGCTGTGTACCCTGAGCAGCCTCAGAGGCACACATTAACTTCTTCCATTTTTCCTGTTCAGTTAGGGCACCTCTGAGTAAGATATGCATAGCATAGGTCTTTCCATCAGACGGAAGAGGATTGCATTTTAACATGATTGCTGTTTATCTGCCCAACAGAAGATACATGGGCATTGGCTGTAGAAATGCCTTTTTATGGAAGAGGTATTAATTTTTGAACTGTATTCAGCTTCTGGATGCCTTTTGAAACATCTAATGTTCACACAGTTGGCAAAGGCAGTTCCATAGTCTTGATTTAACATGTTCATTTGAAGTACTGCAGTTTTTTGAACATACAGAGTCAAATTCCAAACAGCTTCAACACAGTCGTATGACATCTCCAGACATCATGTGGCTGGGAGATACTCTTGATCTAGGACAGGTGTCATGGTCTCCGTCATATTCAGGTCACAGGGAAATGGTACTACTGTGACCACTAAATATTCAGAGCTCACCTCCATCTAAACTACAGGGAGAAGCTGACTTACACTCAGCATCGTGTTCCCTGAGCATGAGATCAAGGAAGATGGGTTAGCCTCAGGCATAGCTTCATGTTTAGTTTAACTTACTGAGCAGGTAGCTGCATGAATTGTACAATTTGGCAGAAATTAATCTCAGGAGGACACGATGCACTGTCTTTTGCTTCTGTCTCTTCTTAATCCAAGACAGAGAGGACAGAAATACTGCTGAAAAATGAACTACTATTCATTTTCTGAGTCCTCTTAATAACTTCCTTAATTACAAATTACTGACAGACATTGCAACATAGGCATTAAGCAACCCTTGAATGAATGACAGACATCACATTCAGTATCTCATGAACTGTGAGGGTCAATCACATAATACCAGACCTTTGCAAATCTGAAAATCATCTGTTTTCAGTGGCTAATGGATCATGAGCTAACAGACCTGAGACGATGGTACATACATATATGAAGAAAAATGACACATTTTTTTGGTTGTCAGTGTGAATTACCAGATTACAGTTCTCTCTCCTCTTTGTTTCTGAAGTGACTGATTAAAAGTGATAAGTGAGCTTGACAGAAGTATAGGATAAACGGTACACACCAAATATTTCAAAATAAGTCTAAACACATTGTTTTGGCAGCTTTTTTAATTATATAAAGTCCATTATGAAATACTTGTGTAGAAAAGTGTTTTTTGGTGTATCTTTTTGAAAATCTACCTTATTACTAAGGTTTCTGCAGTATCAGAGAATTTTGACACGTTTACATTAGAATTTCTTGCAACAGTCACTGATTCTCAAGTACAGCCATGCAATACGGCTGCAATTGCAACACTGCTTACCACCCCAGCACTTAGGCCCTCTCAACTGAAAACATAGCTTCCTAAAACTTTGAAGTTAATCCAGCGTATCAACTTTACCACTCCTCAAAATTTGTTGCCCTAGATAACTGTATGTTCTGTGTCTGTTTTCTATTCAATAATCACTGAAGTACACTCTGATCCTCAGGGACTTCTTCACATCGCTAATTTAATGCAGGTGAGTAGTCTCACTTAAATGTTTAAAAAACAAGTACAAGTGTAAATTTCTGCAGGACTAAGACCTGAAAATGCCACCTCCTCTCAGTAGGAAATGTCACTATACATAACTCACTGTAGCACAACAACCTTTTAGTGGGAATCACATCTCTGGAAACTACCACAGGGAATACATATTCATCTAAAAGGCAATGAAGCAGATTCATTGAAGTATACGTGTAATATGTTCTAAATTCCACTTTTTCACCACAATAAAAATGTACCTAGCAAGCTCATCGTCAGAAAGTGAGACAATAGGGTGTGTTCTGCACCAGTCCAGGAGTTTCCAGCAGCTGTAGTGACAACTTTTACTCGGAAGGTAGAGCTACTCCCACCAGCAAGTTCAGCAGAGATAGTGTTCTGGCATTAAACAAATACCTGAGTTGCATAAATACTGTAGAACAGATTTGAGTCATTGATGCTAAAATCTTTCTCTTTTACCCTATCACTTAAGTCCTAGCACCTTGTCTCTGTGAGAGTTCTTTCAATGGTTTTGCTCAGAAGGAAATGGCCATTATTTGAATACTTTTTCTTGTAATAGAATCTAGTCTGACCTTACAAACCCCATACAAAAACCTTTATAAGTTTTACTTGTATATTTTCTATTGCACTGTGTAGTAGGTATACTGTCACTGAATGAGTGGCTAACATTATGTAAGTGAGCATGCATAATCTTCAGATGCTCAGTGGTGAAAGAAAGTGTAAGATATACATTATTTTTGTACTGTGGTTGACAGAACTAACAAATGAAAGAATTAGAGATGTAGGCATTTAAGTGAAGTATTGCTCTTTGAAATAAAACGCAGATGCAGTAAAAGATATCACAACTCCAAGATGTCAGGCTCAGTATATACATTATAGTCTCAGTGTGAGCCATGAAATATTACAAGAGAAATTTTGGAGAGAAAGTTTGGGTGAACTCATTTCAGATCCTGTTGTTGAAGTCATGCTCCAGAACTACAGATCAACATTCTTAAACTGGTAAATCATAGTATGCGTCCATCAGCTAGGTATCAACAGATGATGCCTCAAGATGCCAAAGGTTAGCTGCAGAAAAACTGCTTACATCTTGTTATCCAAGTTCTTGAAGGACCTGACTGGAACAGCACTCTCAACTGCTTTAAGAGGAAAATCAAGTCAACTGTTCAGAACTGTTTTGCTTTTCTTTTGAGGGACACAAAAGTACTTTTTCTGTAAGTCAAAGATTGAAACATCCTGAGAGAACATTTTAAAAAGACTTAGCTAGACTAGAATATCCCTAATATGGGAGTGTAGAAAAGGTGAATTGCTATTCAGTGAAACCCTTAGGCTGTAGATCACTTAGTGGAAAAAAGAACTAATATGTTGAGGCAAATTGTTAAAACAATTTAGTACCTCTTCTGTGTCTGGTTTTTCTCTACTGTCCGTACTTTTCAGGTGGATTTCCTAATAGCACTTTTATCATGTTGGTGAGGATGCTCATTGACTGTTCTCAGCCACCTGTCATTCTTGGGTTGTTATCACTTATGCAATAGTTGGCTGTTTACCTGCTATGATGAAGCCCTCAGCTTTTTCAGTTCAGTGACTGCCTGTCTAACAACTACCTCCCAAACTCATTTGACTCCTTTTCACCCAAAATCATTCCCTAGTTTCATTTCCTGATTGACCACCTGAGCTGAACTGCTGTCTAAAGTTTCCTTACTCATTTAGCTTGTTAGTCTGGTTTTTGTAACCTAATACTTTGCCTTAAGGCAGAATATGAATTGAAAAGTAAAAATACCATGATATTTATGTCTGCAAAACCTAGAGAGGTGACATTTTTCAGCACTATTCATCTTGTCACAGATACAAATTCACCCTTTCCAGAATAGATTCGCTGTTTCTATCTTTCTAACAAAAACCTCTCCTTGAGATTTGCTCTTCTGCTACTTTGAACAGGTTTCTGAGATCTGCAGCACTTTAAAGCATGAGCTCCAGCTTGTGCAGAATTTTGTCCTGCTGGGCAACAAAAGTTCCCTTGATACTTACATTTCCTGGATGGTTTGCATACTCATTTCTAATCCAATCTTTTAAACCCAGCTGTGTTTCACAACTCTCATCAGGGAAATTCTCTCCTCCTAGGAACTACCTAGGTTTTCACTTCAATTAAGCTAATTGACAACAACCTAATTTCCTCTTGTTAGCTGGAAGTGCAAACATTTTATAAGTAGATCCAGAATTTTATAACAAAAGTTCTAGTGACAAAAATATTTTGTCACTAAGCACCCGAAGCAGAGATGGAATTTCAGTGCTGACAAAACTTGAAGTGAAATGTTAATATGTGTCTGTATGAACCCTGCTTCTCCCCTTCTCTAGAAGAGTTTATTTCAAAGGTCCCTTCTCCCTCTCTCAGAGGCCCATTAACAGTCCATACTTCACCCATCTGTAAGCACATTTCTCCGGGGTCTTACTCCTTGCTGTGATCACCTCTATCACATCTCACTATCATAGTTCCCTGATTTTAATGAGCTACTGGTAGCCTTGGAAGCTGCTTGGCTTAAGGAGACCCAGTAAGTCCTTATACACATCACTCAGGGACTCTTTTGTGTGTGTCTATGTCTATGTCTTTGTCTATGTCTATGTATTTATTTGTTTTTGCAGAAGGCTCTGTAATTCCTTTCCTTCTTGCTCTTTCTCTCCATCTTCTCCTCCCTTAAGTTCAGAAACATATGGGCCTTGGAGATCTGCTGCTACTAGATTTGAATGTCATGGTCTCTAGGGTTACATACAGCAAAACACACAGCATGTTCAGTAACCTACATAGTTTAATGAGGATGCTGCTTGGGAGCTAGCAGGAAAGATGCTACAGATGCTGGATGACACAAAAAGATCAATGAGAGGTCAGGAGAAAGCAAGAGAAGTAGGTCAAAATACAGATGTCCCATGACTCTTGGAGGAATCACAATGCTGAATGTTTACTGCTGACCTGGAAGAGCAGGTGAATAACGAGGTGAATAAAGAGGTGGAATAGTCACGGAGAATGCAAAATTATGTAGGCCAATCTAATCACGGAAATCTAACTGAGGAAATGAAGAATTTCAGAAGGATTTAACACAGCTAATAAAATGGAAAGCAATAGCAAAAGAGTCTCACTGAAGACAAATGCAAACTTGTGCACAAAAGAAATAAAAATAAAAACTAATCATACTCAGAAATGGGTTTTGACTTCAAACACTCAGGGAACATGCTTTCAGTTGATTCATTTGTATGCAGCAGTGTAGACATATGCAAGGCTGTATTAAGAAAATAATTCTTATAATTTATAAAAACTGCTATAAAAATTGGAATACTGTTCTCAGTTATTTCATTTTATGTCTAAAGGTCACAGCTATAATCTATAGAACATCAAAAAAATAGAAACAAGAAAAGACTCATAAGGGAGAAGTGATAACTAGTAGTTGGAAAAGGAGAATGGCTTGACACTTACAGGAAACAAGTCATACAGACCAGGCAGATATTGTTACCCACCTCTCCACATAACCCAGAGATGAAATAGAAGTTACAGACTGACGACTTGAAAGAGAGCTACTGAACTTCAGAAGTGCCGCGATCAGGAGGCAAGGGCAGTTACAGATTTCATTACATCTGAAAATGAGATACTAAGGTTTAGGTCCACAACGCACATTTTGTCCATCTCCTATAGACAAATAGGTAAACGTTATCCCATAACAGAAGAAAGTTTGGAATTTGGTAATCTGTGTTGCAAGCTCATTAAAACAACAAAGTGAAGAGCAGGCTTGATTCTACCTTGAGTATCCCAAATGCAGGAAGCGGAGTAGCACAGCGGAAGCGTTCTGGGCCCACAACCCAGAGGTCAATGGATTGACACCATCCTCTGCTAAGGCCCCTTCCCCCCCCAGGTCCCTCTCCCAGAGTGGTGGGGGGCTCTCACTTTGGACAATTCTACCAGCACTCCCCACAGTGCTGTGCTCCAGGACCCTGGCCAGGGGTGGGGGTGGCTCTTTCTGCTCCTCAGCCCCTTGCCTGTGCTGCTCATGCACCTTCTCTTTATCAGGGTAGAGGAATAGCGTAGTGGTTATCACATCTGCTTCACATGCTGAAAGTCCTGCATTCAAGCCCCAGAGGAACCTTGAACCAGGAAGTCTTTGGGAGGTTGGACTAGATGACCTCCAGAGGTCCTTTCCAACCTTACTGATCCTCTGAAGCCATTTTCTGGTGATTTTTCATCTTCATTTTTCTCCTGCATCATTTCCAAATTTGAAATTTAAGCCTAATGTAAGAATGAAAGTTCCTTTCATTCTTAATTTTATCTTACTTAAATGATGCTGTATCTTATTATCATATGAATATTTTCCTATGTAAATTTAAATATTTTTGCCAATCCTTTTGAAGGTCTGAGAAAAAGTGAAAGAAATAGTCTTTCAATGAGTGATCATTGTTTCAAGGCCCTTTATCTACTAAGTTCTTTCTATATATCTGATTTCAGTTGCATTATTCTAGTAATTTTTTCAAGGAGAATTACCTACCTACTCAGATATAGTACCTATCAGTGCATACACGTATAGACATGTAAATCTGTCTCATCAGAGCCATATCAGCTTCTGAGTTATGACCTTGCATCAGTGCAGTGAAGGGGAGGAAAAGGAAAGATAGAAAATTCTGAAACTTTTTGTGGAATTTCTATTGGGGAATCTTTTAAGTCTGATGTATATTTCTTATTCTCCTAGGCAGCACTTGCATTTGTTCATTGCTTGAAAATATTTAGTTTTCAGTTCTTTTTGATTTATCTTTTTGTATTAGAAGTATTTCCATAAACTGTAGGTGGTAGGATTACCTATTTACTATTTTATGCCAAGTAGCCTTCTTCTCTAATGAAATACTGTGTAGCATGGCAAATACACTTCTGTCATTTTTAAGACACCTGTGCTAGGTGTAGGATTCTGAAGCACAGTTTTTTAACTATACACATGTACTAGATACATTAAAAAGGCATTAAAACATCAAACACATGGAAGATGGGAAAAGGTCGTGTTTATATCAGCTATTCAATGTTTACATAATAAAAATTCACTCATTAGTATCTGTGAAACATTTAGATTCAGTGATGAAAAGCCCCTGAGAATACTAATTGTCTCTTCAGAGCAATATGCAATAAATACCCAGGGGTTCAGATGCTAAAGAGCTAAACAAGAAGAAACAAATATCTGGTATCATTTCATTAAGTACCTACTATCTATTCTATTCACTGACTAAGACTGAGAAATAGCAGCAAAGGATAATGTAATTAAAATCTATCATAGATGCAGCAGGTCATGAGTCAGACTTCATCTTTTGTGGGAAATTTCAGAATGCTGAAAATAGCTGTTCATTTTAAAACTATCTGAATACTCAAATTTCCAGTGAATGAGAAAATTGAGAGACAAGCAAAGGCTTTAAATATATTTGGAAATACATTGACTCCAAGAACCTGAATGCAAAGGGGACCCCTGGATGTCTCATAGCTTGGGAGCTGGAGCTGTTAGGTTTCTGCTTGCACAGTAGAAATCCCATTAGCTCCAGTTTAAGCCAAAGCTTTGGGGAATATGTGTTTGTGTGGGAGAAAAGAGGGGCTTCATGGTTTCCTGAAGAACAGAGACTGAAACCCTGAGGCTGGCATGAAGAAATGAAGAAATTACAGACATATGAAGATCTGAGTACCTAATCACTGAGACAATTCCCACTGTACAGTAGTCAGGGATTTTTGATTCCAGACTCTTTGAAGCCTGTCAGAGAAGAGGGCCAGAGACCTTTCTAACTATAGTTTCACTTAATTTCATTCAGTTTGATAGTGTTGTATAAACCATGTCAGTTTTGAAAAATCAGCAGTTTCTGATACTACCCTGTTAATTATATCCTGGAAAATTACCAACCCTCTCTAATCATATCGCATGTGCACCTAGAGATTGTTGTACAAACAACCCCAAAGGCACTTCCTAAATTCAGAGCACTTAATCTTAATGCTCTTTTACAGTGACTTTAGATTTTTTGTTTGTGTGTGCAGATGTTTGTGCTTTTAGTTTCCTTTCTTAAAAAAACAACCTGAAAAAAGATCTCCCCTGCCTTTCTTTCAACCTATTCAGGTTGAACCATCTTCCTTATTTCCCCTCCTGATTTATCATCCTAATTATGCTTTCATCTTCCAGCCGGTTCCATTCTGTGCCCCTTGAGTGATTTATCTCAGTTTGGTTAGTCCTCCCTTCAACACTCTCTTCCAGTTTGCACATATACATGTTCTTTTCCTTCTTGTTACTGGTTCACCGTTCCCGGCTGCTTGACCAGACTGGTAACAGACTTTTGTGCAATGGTGAAAAACAATGATGGTGTTAGTTACTTACTGAGTTAGAGTCCTGACTGAAATGCAAGCACAGACCCCATTCTCTCTCTCTCCCTCTCTCTCTCTCTCTCTCTTTTTTTAAGGATTCTATTTGTTTTCTGGTATTAATTTACTTGTAAATTAACTTGTAAATTTACATTAAAGTTTTCTCAGAAATCATCACTTAAAAATATAGTAGCCCACTAAAACAACAATGAGTTTAACCTCAAGCTAATGAGCAGTTAATATCACTATCCAGTCTTCTGAGAAAAACAGAGTATGAAAGAGTGAGTTTTAGACTGCCGGAAAATGGAAATGAACATTTTATTTTTTTGCTCTGAAGACTGTTACGAGATTTTTAATTAGCACAAACTCTGGATCCCAGAGTTCTGCATTTATTGAGAAAAGGTTGTCTCCTAGCACCTCACTGGGATATTTGTTCAACAGAGACTCAGAATTTGCTGAATGCCAGACACTCATTCCTGAGGCATAGGAGTTTTCTTTGGACTTCTTCCAGTCACATAACAAACTAGCTATTCTTCATTTACACTTTGTGCTGAGATTGCAGCTTAGGGCTGAATCCTTAGTGTGCAAGCAATTCTATCAACGTGAAGTTTTGTGAGACTGGATAAAGATCCAGATGAAGCTCTGGATAAAACTAGTCTCCTTCAAAACACGTGCATTTTCAGAGTTTTTTTGAGGAGCCTGCTCTTTGTACCATCACTATCTTTCTATATACAGCTAGAAAGGATGGATGAAATTGCAATAATAAGTCATTTAGTAAATAAGTAATTATGCTACTTTTACTTTACTGTAAATGCTATCCTTGCAAGCCAACTTTTCTCAAAGAGTAAAATATTGTTACTTGGGATGGGGTGTGTGTGGTGGGGGAGTTTAACAGAACTGAGCTGTTTATGTTTAATCCAGAGACTAATAATAGATATAACATTAATACAAAAAAACAGGTTGTAGATAAAAATGTTATTTTCTTTTTAACCCTAAAGGCGAGTTACTTTGTGTAGCTCAAAATATGACTGAAGGGTACTTTCTTATTGAATTACTGCATTTTTTTCACTCATGTTTGTTTTTACCCTGACTTCTTGTTATGTCTATGCAGCTCAAAATGCCTTCTAGCACAACAAGGTTTCATATACACTGACGTATTAGACATCAATACAAACTGTTGCAATCCAGTAACGATTTCAACTGAAAGTCAGAATTTAAGAATTTCTGAGACACAACAGCTTTTTAAACAGTCTGTTAGATTCAGTGTGACAGCTCCTGATATCTTTCAGTGAAAAGTCAGTCATATAGATATTAACCACCTTCAGGATTTCCAGGAGTTTGACTTGGACCACAGCAGTCTTGTCCAGCCAACCCCCAACTGCCTGGAGCTCAGGTTAGAGCCAAGACTGGGGCATGACAAAGTGAAGAATCGGAGTAATCAAAAGTCCTACCACTGCAAGGTCTGGATTACAGGTGTACTTACAAGTTGAGAACAAGCAGGAAGATGATCCACGCTGAAGGATAAGGTGGGAGCATGCTCCAAAACCAATGAAACTAGAGAGATTAGGGAGATATTGAGATCAAAAGGAGGAGGACATCCTGCAACAGCATCAAGGATAGCAACAAAAAATCAGCTTGGGCAGACAGCAAACATTTTCGGAAGGAATTACCAGACCTCAGAAACAAGACTTTGGAAGGGTAACGAGGAGGTCAGCTTTTGGTTCTTGTGTAGTCAGAGGCCATTTAATATCTGACGCATTTAGGAGAATCCAAATACACTGGTTTGTGCTCCTGTATTTATACACACAACAGGACTGACTGCATGAACTGAGCACTATGGGGTTACAGCTGACATACTGATTTGGTAACATTTAATAAAGACATGATTAGACACAAGCTGTAGCAATCTACAAAAGAAAAACTCATTGCTCTACCTTGCTTAATACTCTAACAGACAAAAGAAATACTTCTATCACTTCCCCAGTTTTAGTATGCACAATTTTTAAGTGTCCAGACTCAGGAAACAATAAATGGCTAAAATGGCCATTTATACCAATGAGACTAGAAGTTGGGCATGATCTATAGCCCACCAAAAGTGACAAATACCTCCATATCAGGCCACTTGTATCTAAATAACTTCAGGAAGTACCTCCATGTGGCTACATACTAATTTAAAATGCACAGTGCTTAAATGTAGACGAGCTGCATTGGAACCATGGACTGCTCACAAGATCGGTGACAAAAGAGGATAGGTTTAAAGAGGTGCCATCTCTGATATTGGTTAACGCTCACTTGAGAAGATTTCTAGTGCCTGCGTCTAGAACAGAGCTCTGGTTCAATTTTTCAAGTCCAGCTGGTGGTGGTTCTGTCAACAGGCTTTATTCTAATATACATAACCATTTCCTGTTAATTCACATTTCTCATTTCTTCTATCTTCTAGTGAAGATAATTTTTTATTCAATCACTTGACAAACACTGATAATAAAATAAATGTGAGTATTTTCAGACTTTGGAAATGTGTATTTTATTTTAATGTCCAGCTAGCTTGTAGATTCTTGAAGTTTTTTTAAAATCATCATGTCAGAATATGTATGAACAATTGGATTTCTATGCCTAGATAACACTTTTAGGGGATTAGGTAGATTCTTCTTATATTTTTTTCTTTGCAACCCAAGACATCTGGAGGTCTTTATCACTGAAACTTTTATTTCCATTTTTCTCACATTAGTCTCAGACACTTTTTATGATTAATGTCTTACTTTAACATTAGTTATTGAAAAATGTAAGTATTTTAAAATAATAAGCTATTAAAAATGATAAATCATGTTGGTTTCAGAATAGTAAAGAGAAAGTATACCACAACTGGCACTGAATTTATAAGAGTAATCTTCTGATGTACTTAAAGCCTTAACTTTTGTTATATTCTTTTGGAGCTGTTAAAATTAAGCATCAAGCTGGAAGTACTGAATAACTTCTATAAAATACATGAAATAATAGACAATTAGTGGATCACAATTTCAGAGTGAGAAACAGGGTGATAACACAGTCATAAAAAACTACATTTTGAATCTCCTTAACTTTTATTCAAAGTTGGCCTCCTAATGAAAATTTTTAGATGCTAACTTTTTAATTTTAATTTTATAGGTTTTTTTTTTCCTTTTTTCTGTGTTTTTTTTTTCCTTCTATAATGCAGGTAGGTCCTTGTGCCCAATTAAGTGTGTGAGTAATTCGATGCCGGTACCAGAACCTCTTCAGAAGTTTCTCTGAGAGAGTTTCAATTTCAGTTGAGAGCACACACAGCTCATCACTGCTCAGTATCAAATTCATTATTCATTTTATCTTTATTTTTAACAAAATTTCTCCGCCAGATGATGAAAATAACACAGAATGGTAATCAGAGTCTGACTGATATCTCAGTACAATAACTCGAAGATCTCATCCTAGTGACAAAAAGTCTCAGAAGTAGAAAGTCTAATAAAACCCTTTTTAATATCTCTAAAATAACAAGAACAAAATTCTGTTAAAAGCACTTTTTTGTGGAAATACTGACATTGCGTACAGATATTTCTGAACATCAGTTAATAACTTTTTTTCAGATATGTCATTGCCTTTTTCCTAGAAACTGCCAAGTTCCTTTGGATCCTTTCCAGTTCTTTTTGACCTGCAGGGTGAGGAGTACAGAGCACACAGAGCAGTTTTTATAGCATAGTAGCAGAGGGAATAAATGCTGATATTGGCTGGATGAATGCCATAGAGATAGACACAAAGGCTCCTTGAAATTTTGTATGTATACATAGTTTCCAAGACTGTTTGTACAATGGGATAACATCCAGGAGATGCATATAAATAAGGATTTGTACAGATTTTACAATTTTAAGTGCTTACCTAGTAATACTGAATATGTTTAATGACTCAGATCAGAGTAGAGCAGAGGAAGATGACCAAAGTCGGGGATGAACACAGCCCCGAAGTGAAGAGGAGAGCTGAAAAGCCAAAAGGCCACTTGTTGGGAGAGGGAGGAGTAACTATTAACTCTCTGCTTCCATAAAAAACCTAGTCCTTGAGTCTGGAAAAACAAACTAAACAAGTTTCTTTGAGGAGGAAAATTATTGAGAAAGGTTGGAATGTCTTATAGCAGCATCTAAAGTCAGCTAAAGGCAAGTTTTTGTCACTCTGAATGAGAGAAGGAAATACATGAGTAATACTAGTCTTCAGTAGGCAACTTATGCAGCTATATGAGAGTCCACCATGACATAGTCCCAGTTACTATCTCTTCCCGTAACTTCCTGCCTGGTCTTGGTCACGTCATTTTTTTATTCCTTCTATGTCATCAGTGCAAATGTAGTCCCAATTCACATTAGAGTATCCAGCACTGATATAGAAGAGAAGTCAAGTACTGCTGTTTGGTAAGGATATGTTTTGGATTTAATCATATTACAGAAAAATGGCCTTTAGGTGAGATGTAACTGATCATTCTTTACATCAGAAGGCATGACAGAAGCTATGGCTAGAGCCCTACTGATTGTAATCGTAAAGAAAAATGTTGTTCAGGTAGAGAAAGAATTGCTACTCACCTGCTGCAACCTCTGCTATGTATAATAACAAAGTTCCAGGCAACAGATTACATCAGGAAACACTGCTGCTGAAGGCTAACGGAAAACCTTATGAATCTGCATTTTCATGTTTGTGCTTATCAGATCACCTGAATTTAAATTCTTAAGGATGACTTTAGAAACAAGGTAGACATGCATCTTCCAGAAATTATTTAGGTTTAGCCATCCTACCTGCTCAGGGATCATAAGTTGAATGTATTAGTTAATATTTGAAATCCCTTCCAGACCTATTTTCTAAAGATTTTCTGATTTTTTTTCAGTGGTATGCAGTTCAAATGCTGAGGAAGACATACACCTAAGCTCATTGGAGGCTTCCATAAAGATAAAAATGCACTGGCAGCCACAGGGATACGGCAGTGTGATACTGCTCCAGAATAACTTTTTCACAACAAAGCAGTCTCCCTCATAAACAGCACTATGTAATGATATCCAGTCTGTCGAACTGCATGCAGAATGAATGGGATTCCTCATGACATTAATACAAGCATACAAAGTAAAAAAGAAAGTGAGGATGAAGTCCCAGTGGATTGCAAGGATGTAAAGGAATCCTAATGGAAGGTGGAAATTGATGGCTCTGAAAATCTCCAGTCAGGAGAGCAGTGAATTACAAAATAACTACCCTGTCATGCCAAAAAGTTCAGTACTCCACAGAACAGACTGATAACCTCCACAGTCACAGGCTCCACTCTCGTTTTGAAGAACATAATAAAAACATGTACTTAGTTGTCATGGATATTTATGTTAGATGGCAAGAGAGTGCACATGACAAACACTTCTGCTGCTCAAGGCTTGTCTGTGCACAATAAATCACAAAATGTATGACTTTTTTCACTGCAGCACTATATGTGGACACTTATATTCCAAAATCCAAATGTTCCTGCGTGACCTCCTTCTCCAGTTAATGGAAGAGCCCTGAATTTATACAATATATTTATTTCAAATGTATACTTTATACATTTCAAGTAATCGTTCTCTCTTCATTTAAGAACTCCAGAAGGTTCCTAGGAGAATTTAGCAAAACAGTTGCTCATTACTTGTCTATTGCTTACCAGATATATAGTGTTATATAGTATTATAAATACTTTATTCAGGTGACCATAGTTGCCATGCCTTCTGAAACATCACTTAGAAATGACATTTGTCTTGCTTTGCAAAAAAACTGAACGAAAAACTGTGCAAAACTACTGAATCACAGTGGCAGAATGCCCAACACAAGGAAGCTGAGTGAAAAATTACACAAAGATAAGAGCAAGATAGGGAACTGATAATATGTGCTTTCAGGAAGGTTATGGTATGAGTGACGTACTTGAAAGGAAGTTAAAGAGCAGATAGTGAAGACAGAAGTCAAGCTAAATGAAATGAAAGAGAAAAAATGCATGAAAGCGTTAGTGAAAATGAAATATTAACAGGAGAACAAGTAAAATTACTTTCTCTGTTGGAAAATTCCTTCCAGGTCCTTTACACTAGGGCTTAAAGACCTTGCTGCTGGCATGAATAAAGAAGCTAACTCTTTTCTAGCTGTCTCAAATTCATTGCTAATGCAGCAGTGTATATGCAACAACACTGCTCGTCTGAAAAATGCCTTTTATATAACAATCTGCCATCCAACGTAGGAGGATAAATGATGTCAAATGACTGTTCATATAACCCAACTAGCAAGCTCCAAGATGTTCAGATGAAAACCACAAGAAACAGTCTACAAAAACTGATTTGAACATGGGATCCATCCTCTAACTACAAATAGCAAGCACATTTATAAGAAAACAGTGCATTACAGACACTTCTCATATATACAAAAAAAAAAAAAAACAGGGAACATCTGCTAAATAAATTTTTGCTACTCAGTTGTAGAAGTGATGAAGATGAGATCTACAAGGCTACAGACTTTTTTCAAGGCTGGAGAGAAACACAGATGATGTTGAGCAGGAAGTTTTCCTGTTCTGCAAGCTGACAAGGTCATCAATATCAAATTTCAAATGTCTTAGCATGAAACTATTTTTACTGAGCTAATATATTTTTAATAAGACCTGCATCAGTGCAATGGTCCATGGATTATATGTCTTCCCATCTGCCAAAATCTGAATATGGGTCAAAACATAGCATTGGAAATGTAAGAAAAATGAAACAGCAAGGATTTTTAAGTTACAGAAGGCTTATCTCAGTAGCCTGAACATGACTTTCTCTGCTTTTGGAGATGTTCTCACATTTCCCGTCCAACATGTCAATGACAAGAGAAAAACAGGAAGCGAAGATAGAAGTAAACAGTTTAAATGTTCCCTGTTTGCATTCTCCCTGAGGGATAACTTGAAATCTATCCTCTTAAGATAGGCAGAAAAAAGATTCACTCCTCAGAAGAGTCTTTTTAATGGATTTTAATGGATTCACTAGACAGAATAGATTCTGCTTCTGCTCTGGCCAAGGGACCTCCTAGCAAGATCTCCTAATTTATGCAGACCTGTCCTCCTTGGGTGGAGGCAACACAGAGTCCATCCTGAGTCATCCAGTACAACTGCTGATTTTCCATATTGTTTAAGGGAAGAAAGAATCTGGAGGCATTTGATTCACTTTTCCAATGTGGCAATCTCTGGTTGGGCAGGATGAAGGGTGAAGAAGAGAGATGGGAAAAGTAAAATACCAGGAAAGCAATTAGGGTTTATTCCAAGCCTGGAAGCCAAAAAGGCTAACACTTCCCTGGTCCTGTCAAGTGTCCTTGTTTCTCCCCTACCTGCTGGACTGTCTGCTACCTAACCTAACATATTCTTTGGAGGAAGCAGGGCCATCCTTCCTTCTGAACAGAGCTAGTGGTATGAGTGCTTCGTAGAGCTCTTTGAGGGACACAAATGACAACCAGAGCCAGAACTAGGGTGAGTCTTTATGACTACAGGTAAATTAATTAAGAAAAGAAGAGAAGGATTATGCGAGAGGCAGGAAAGCCTGTTATTTCTCTCTCAGCAGGCTGTCAACCAAAATGAGAAACAACAACAGGTTTGAAGCAGAACGTTATGGGAAATGTTGTGTTTCACCCTGGCCTCTTACAAGGCCTCCTAACCTCACGTATGCTGCTTTCAAGCAAACAAGAAATGTTTTCCCTTTTCTTTTTCAAATTATGATGCATCAGAGACAACTTTTAGTTAAATACGGTGCTCCGCATCCTTAGAATCACACTTATTTCAGCTGCAAATTGAGGATAGACTTACATGTAGATTCATTAAGATTTTTTCCCTCATGTAATTCAAACTGGATCAGTTCTACAGAAGTTCACATACAGTTTACACCAATCGTTGAGTAAGGTCCTTTCAAAACTCCTCACTACGTATCACATACATAAATATTTTAAACACACACACACACACACACACACACTTTTTCTGCCACCCTCTCATCTGCATCCCAGGACTTTGTAGTGGATATGAAAAAGCTTTGCAACAGCAGCTGGCTGAACTGACAGCATTATAGATAGAAAGCAGCCATGAAAGCTTGTCAGTAGTAGTATTTAGTGCAAAGCCTCAGTGTCAAGGGTATGAGACTAAGAGATCCTGGCGCCTATGCAGCTGTCAACCTTCAAACGTGAAAATGTAGATTTCAATTCTAAGACATAAGCACCAAGCTAGGAAACATTATTCCATTGCATAATAAAATCTATACTTGCTATATTTAGAAGCATCAGTGATTGTAATGCTTGGAGAATAATGATTTATAAACCACAGTCAACATATATACTAGTTCAGATTTTGATTTTAAGACATAAGCACCCAACTAGAAGATTATATTATTCATATACGTAATAAAATAGCTTCTCTGTTTAGAGAATGCTGCTAATGGCAGTGAGACACAGAATGATGTGAGTTTGTTCTTGTAGAGAAGGCATTTCTCAGTGCTTCTGAAAACATGCTTTGATCACATATAAACTCATCAGCTATGCTCTTTTTCTTGGGTCTGTTCTGAACATGTTCTTATTTTCCTTTTCTTTATCTTCTTAGAGAAAGTGAATTCCACGTCCATACAGTCCTGGCTCTTATTGTTCCTTGAGCTCATTCTTAGTAAGTGTATTATTAAGTTAATAAGGTTTAACGTTGATCCTTTTTCTGAACAAATCAAGCTACGTGCTCAATTTTCTCTGTTTTATGCTTACTCAAAAACCTCAGCACTATAAATTAATGTATTATCTCTTTGACACACCCCTCTAGCATTTATGATATGAAAAGTAGCAACCCTGACCAAGAAATAAGCATCTCCAGTTCCTTTCCATCTAGACTTTTCTTTTCTTTCTTTTTTTTTAAGTCAGCAAAGAAAAATAGGATCATTAAGTTATATTTTCTTACCCCTGCAATAAGCATTTATATGGATAATATCTATGAATTCTAATGGGAATGACATATTGTGCAGAATGACATCACAATTCAAAAAAACATATCCAACAGAGAGTCTGCTCAGAAGATTGACTAATTTGTGTTGAATAAATACATTAAAAAGTGGTGCAGAATGAAAGCTTTTCAGCCTTAGAAATATTTTTTAGCAAGAAACCTTTTTTAGTTCACCATATAAAATATCTAAATAATGCAGAACTTTTATTATAAACATTAAGTAAATTTGCTTATGTTTTAAATAATGGTTCAAAAAAAAAGCTGGAAATTCGTCTTTTCCTTGAATAAATATTGTCTACTTCAGACTGCCTTTATGATTCTTCATTTGGGGATAGTTTGGGGCTAATTGGGGGTAGTTCTTCATTTGAAAGATTTTCCTTTAAGCACCATTTCTATTATCAGCTGCTACCTGCTATTTTGTTAATCTAAGCATTTTGTTAGGAGGGGTGAGGCAAAAAAAAGAAAAAGAACAAAGTAAATATTGCTCTTCAAAGGAAGATGAGTAAACATTCCAGAAGAGATTAAAATGGACAAGAAGGGAAGAAGAAATAATGGCAATTTAAACTCTTAGTAAAACCTGAAAGTTGGTTTGAATATATAGTTAACATAGATGTACAGCTTACAATAACGAAGGTATAAAACTTCACCATTCTCATGAGGGTTCAAATCCTCCTATGTCAGAGAAGACCCTGTCTATAACAAATAGGAGAAGCTAAGAAGATATTTTTCTGGAGTATGCTATTCTATCACTGACTGTTGTTGGATTTCTCTCAAATTCCTCTGTGGTGTGTCAGAGTGACATGCAGTACACAGGACTAGGTGGGCCACTAGCTGTCCTTGTACAATAAAAATACCTACTTTTCTAGGTACTACGGAGCTGGTCTGATCAGCACAAATGGAATGAAAATGAAGAATAGGAAATATTGTTTTGTAGTGAAAAGATGGAAACATTTCAAGGGTTATTGCTGAAGGGCTTTTTTCTTTCCAAAATTAGAAAGTAAATCTATGCAAGAAATATAAGGCATTTAATTCCCACCAAGTTCAACAGAACCTGTGATGTGGGAGCTGATGCTTCTCTCAAAATGTCGAGATTACTGACATTTCCCACTGCGTTTCTAATTCAGCAGGTGTTATGACTTCACCCAAAGGCATGACTGCTCTTGTGAGGACAAATCTACATAGCTCAACACCCTACCTCAGCCCTCTGGTGGATGCCAAATGAGCAAAATAGTTGCACAATAAGAATATACTTATTCCTCTTCAGAATATTTTCTCAATGTCCAGTGATTTCTGACTTAGAAAATTCCTAAGCCAAAAAACTAAATTTGTATTTATTGCCTCTGTGCTTTTCCTTCTATTAATTTGTCTAGTTGCTTTATCCACAGATTCATGTGGCAAGTTGTTCCACAGCTATCCAGGGTGAATTTGTATTTTCTTTTGCGTGCCTGGGACCTAGTATCTACTAGTTTTGCTACAGAAATAAGGGACAAGGCAATGCTCTGGGAGTGGAAAACCTCAAAACAGTACCGACTTATGTACAGTATTTCTATTGCTCAAAATCTCCTTTTTCCAAAAAATCCACCTCTTGGGCATATTGGTTTTCTATGGCTTTAGGAATGAAGTAGCTGAAGTAAATGGACATGTTTCTGGTGTTCTGGTAAAAATACACCTTTACTTCAAGGAATATATGAAGAGAATGATACAGAAATAATACAGTATATCAATAATTAGAAACAGTAAGAAAGTATCTATATGAATTATTTTGAACTGAGTCAAAAGTATTAGAGAGGGAAGGAATTGAGACAGAATATTTTCAAGCTTCATATTTGTTCCTCCACAATACACTCTTTTTCAGGAACTTGAAGGATCATTTCCCTCCATCAGTCATCTTTCTGATTTTGGTCACTTCTATCAGACCAGTGAGCACTCCTTTTCTATAACCCTCTAGATCCTCCTATTAGATAACCCATTGCTCCATGCCATCATGAGCATGAATTACCTCCAGGTTATCTCAACCTTGTTCCAACTTTGAGTACCCGAAATAATAGACAGTCACCAAGGTGATTCACCTGTAGTTAAACCTCTCTTATTGCCCCTCAGAAGTTTAACCTGCTACGGAGATTAAAAACCAGCTTAGTAGGCAGTTAGGCACCCATTCAGAGTGAAGACTGTAGTCTGACAGTGATATGTGAAGAGTCCCAAATAACATCTAAGACAATTTTCTAGATGAAGATTTTGAAAATCATCACAAGGAGTAAGCACTTAGGTATTTTCTGAGCACTGCATTGACCTCTGTATTTGCTCCTGATCTCTGTATCTCTGTAGTATCTCCTGTATTTCAGAAGCAAGAAAAGCTGTCAAAGCAGTATATAAACAAGGCACAATTTGCATTGACTTAAGTAAGAGAATTGTTTCTAATGATCTTTTAATTCAATGTTTATTTCATAATATGTGAAAGTAATATGAAAGAGAATTCAGGCATACTGCTGAAGTACGAAAAGGCTTCTGAGACTTACTGAAAATAAAATAAAACGAAAGCATGCCGCTGCTAAGTTTATGAATAGACTGCTGAGCTAAAAAAAATAAATAGTATTAAGAATGTCTGGGCTTGTGAGTATGAGGAATGAGAGGATTTGTTCAACAGCTCAGCAGAGATTATCTGAACCAAAGAAGTAAAATAAAATATGACAGCATACCTGGTAAGCAAAATAAGGTTGCATTTTTGGGCATGTCTTCTAAAACCTATAATCTGTGTTGACCATCTGCCAAATGTGGTTCATTCACTTTCTCCTCCTCTCCTGGAGTGTCTTCCTTAGACAGAGTTTCCTTTTAAGTTTATGTATTATTATATGCCAATATTAGCGGTCAACAGTTTCAGGAGTGACCACAATATAAATAGGACAAGAGGGATAAGTCTTTCTTTCCTCGTGCAGATCTTACATGATGGAAGTAGCATGCAATTTGTACAGGAAAGATCCAGCAGAAGTAGGACTACCTGGGACATCAGATTGCCTTCAGGACAAACCTAGTGTTTGTTGTCCAACTGCAATATAAGTGAATGGATAGATTTTTTTTTTCACCTTTCCAAAACGATCTGAACCTTTAGTGAAGGGAACTAATGTTCTTCTAGAATGGTCATGGAATGGAAGAGCTTGAGATTAAAGTTTAGTAGACTGGAAATGAGTAAGTAAATTGTCCTCCATAACAGCCTTTCAGCACTAAACCTCAGGAAAGTAAAAACTGTATTTGAAAAGAGACTAATAAGTGCATCTTGAAAACCTCCTGCTTTACCTTCTATGGCATGGTCAAAGGGAGAAATATAACTGTAAAAATTACTAGATCCAAAGTATATCTGAAGTAAACTGGAGGGAATGAGAATCTCTGTAGTACCTTCAATAAATAATAGGGCCGTTCATAGCTGTGATTTTGAAATTAACCCAAAAATGCAAGTAAGTCAGTGAACAAGAACAGAAGATGTAGTAAACGGAAGGTACACTCTGATGTAAGGGCTCATTTCAATATAAAAAGCTAAATGTTAGTGATAATATCCTCATTTACGGTATGAGAGCTAGCTCTGGACCAGCTATCACAAGTTATTTCTAATATTCAGTCAAGGCTTGTCTACAAGATACAAAATGTGAAGAGAAAAAGACTGCAGAGAATATTGCCTCATGAGAAACAGAGCTGCCTCGTGTAATCACTCCGCACCGAATAGCCCACAATGACTTCATCAAAGCAAACAACTGGCTTTTACTTCACTTCAGTTCATTGCTTCCTTCATTAGGAGAATTCATCAATCAGTCAGCATTTTGGATGGATGTCTCCATTCCTTTGAGTCTTTAGTATTATAGTGGTGTTCCATCTTTCTCCTGAATGATTTGGAACTATAAATCAGGGCATACACCCTAATTTGAAGGGCATCCAGGGCTAGTAGTCTGCACAGAGAAGGGCCTTTGAGATAGTAGTAGCTGAATTTGCACATCTGAAAGAAATCCTAATATAGATGGGTACGTATTTAATTCATACACCCCAGCAGTAAAATAACTATCTAGCTACGCAAGGCTAAAAGTTAGCATTAGAGCAACACCTTCTGATGCTTATCAGGCTGGAAAAATATAGTAATTTACTGAGAAACATGGACAAAGTCAGTCCTGCCTTGCAAAGTGAAATTTTTTCTGGGGCATTATATGCACTTAAAATTTAATTTTATATGCCCTCTACATTTGCTTTGCCATTAATGCTATCATGAAATGAAATTCAGGCATATTTGAAGTTAAAACAGTACTAATGATAGTTAAAAGTGCTGTGAGACATATTCATTACACAGAGATGTCTCATTGCTGCAGGTAGTTTTATATTAGGTTTGCACTGACAGAAATGAGTTGCTAAGGCTTTCAGTAATATAAAAAAAAAGTGGCTTACTCAGATTTATACTGAAGGAAAAAGAAATCCTTGCTAAAGTTTCTTCGTAGAATGCATACTTCACTGAAGTTTTTTACTGGAGATAAGTGCCTTCCTAAAACATGTACTGATTAAAATTGACATGTATTGACAAAGTAAACTTATTTGTGGTTTGATCAAAGCCATTTAACGCTCCAATCCTCATAAATGCAGCTCCATAATTTCAATTTTTCCTTTTGTTTAATCTATCACAGACAAATTGCAAATACACAGCATGGGAGAGGATAGGACACAAGGAACTGTTGTTAGGAGGGACAGAGCAGCCAGAAAAGAAGCCAGTCTTAGCAGAATTATCACTTCAAGCACATAGTTCTGTTGCTTTGATATCTGATTTTGTAAAAGCTTCATAGCCTGTGTTTATAATGGTGATAATGCATCTGTAGCTTTTCATATCCTTTTACATCACAAGATGGTATAAGACAACAGGAATTGAGAAGCCTTCTCTTAAATAATTTTTGAGTTCTTTAATGGTCTATTCTTTCTCTGGGTTTCAGAAGCCACCATCACCCTGCTATAATATTAATGGTGAAAAGGTTGCATTGGTGAAAAACACTGGGTCCTTACATGTTCTATAGAGTTTACCAGAACATTTATTGGATTCTTTACCTGAGCCACTTGTCTTTGCTTCACTTGTGAACGCTTATGTGAGATATCTCTTAGACTTTAGGGACTGTCAGTGAGCTCATCATTTGCCTTCCCTTAATACCCATGTAGAGCAAGACACACTTTTAAAGTTATTCATCTGACCTAGGTAGGACATCCACTTTTAGAGGAGGTGAATTTCACTGCAAAATGTCTCTCAGTGGAGAGATAAGGCCTATATAGGAATTCTGGGATAACTAGCTTAGATGTGGATAGATATACTGTACAAATCTACACGTGTTAAGATGAAGCTCACCTTTTTTGTTCAGGGTACATAAGAATAAAAAATTAACTAGGAGTCATTAACGCTTCTGTTTCCCATCCATGTCCATATTCATAGTGAGAAGCCTCAATATCCCTTCAAGGTATGGATCATCATAATAAAAATAATTTATATAATAATTTATTTCACAAGTAGATAATGCTTTCTTTGCTCTTCTCTAGGCTTTCCAAGAGTCAAAAGGTTTAACACAACCCATGCTCATTCAATCTATACTAGAAGTTTCTCTGATGAAAAATTCAAAGTCTTTTCCTAACATCAGTTTGATTTATGATACATCCATATAGCAAAAATGCAACGAAAATAATACAAGATAGTAAGCTAATGTGCCAAAAGTGTGCATAAAAGCAGAGAAGAAGCAGTTTCCAAGATAACCTTCCATACTGAAACCAGTCTACTATACCCTCTTATGCTCATTTTTGTTATAAAGAAGTTCATTGTTGCATCCTTATGTGTGCACTTTGGCAGTGCCAGAGCTTCTTAATGGTGTAACCTCATTTTTGATGATATCAGTAATACAGCAGTATAGAAACAGGATATGCATGGCATTTTTCTAATTAATATTTTTGTTTTTCACCTCATGCTCCTAGTAATAGGTCAACAATTATTTAAAGAATAAAGGGATGTTATTATTTAAGTTTAAGGATGATCAATGTCAAGCTAAAATCTGAAAAGAAAATTTATATTTTTTACCCAAATGATCATATAGACTTTGAGCTTCAATGCACTTCAATCAGTCTAGAAAAGGACTTTCAAAAACAAAATCCACTGAAATAAGTTTTATTCAAAAGCTCAACATCATTTACTTATTTTTACTGTATTTCCACGTCGATCTGACATATCAATGTGTTCATATGGAGTAAATGCTTCTTAAAGATTAGAGCAGTTTATTCACTGCTGATTCCAATGTGCAATCTTTTTTTTAATTCACCTCAACAATTACCTTACAAACAGGAGCAGCTTTGTTTATGTTTAATTATTCTAGAAACTGAAATATATATTTTTGTAGACTCATCACAGAATTTTTCCTTCTCCAGAGTAATCTTAAGGTTTTTTTCTGATGCTAGAAATTCTCTTGATGAAGTCTCTATGAGTCTTAGCCTCATAAATAGTCTTTCAGTAGTAAATAATATTCTCTTTGCTTTATTATTATTTTTTTAGGGAAAGATATATTCAGTATTCATAGTGAAATGGGAAATTCCCTTGTGTATTATTCTGAAATTATAGATGTCTCTGAGGCTAAAGAGAGAGATAAAGACTGAAGATAGGATACTAACTGAAGAAAATGTAGTCCTGAGGCAATGCAGGGCAAGCGCTTAGGTGTGCTGCACAGAAAGTGTGAGTGCTTATAGGAGCATGAAGAAAGGTGTTGAAGGCATTTAGTATAGCACACATCCATGCCAAATGACCAAAAGCTAGAGGCATGTTGAAAAGCTGGGGTCCAGTGACTTCCGCCTACAGGTGGGGAAGGTTGGTGATGCTAAGCCTGTAGGAAACAATAGTCAGACAAAAACATTAAATTTTGAAACTTTTCCAGAGCATAGAGCAATTGCTGGAATTTGCTTTTGATGACAGGCTGGAAAGAATGTCAACAGGGCCTCATAAACATGAACATATTGTAAAGGAAAAAAAAAAAGAAAAGAAAAGATGAAAATACAGGGAATGTCTCTTATCTTTAAAGTAAAGATTTCACAGCAAAGAACTGCAGATCAAGATCCTGTTCAATTTACTAGTGCTTCCTGAGATAAAAATGATGTTGTGCAATTGCCAAAATAACCAACCAGGTATGTAACATTCTTTATTTTTGTTGTGAGACTGTATGTCTGCTAACATAGGAAATTCAATTACTCATTTAGTGTTCCCATAATTAGAGCTGAGAAGTAAGGGTTTCTTTGTACCAAATACTGTTAACAACATCAGAAAGCTCATACATTCTGTTAACATATCAAATAAAAGACAATCTAAGAGGGTAACATATTGTCACCTTCTTATATTCTTATATTCTTATATTCTTATATTCTTATTACTTTGTGTGTGCATAGTCAATTTATAGTGTTTCTGCAATGTGTTTTTGGGTGCATAGCTAACAGAAGGAATATTTGAAAATTACGAATCTAACAATTCTACCAACTGCCCAGTTCTGTAAACTCTTTCCCATGTGAATCGTCATTCTGGATCCAAGGAGATAAAAAAGACTATTCCTATGAATATATGGTAAAAAAAAAAAAAAAGACTATTCCTATGAATATGTGGTTTCACAATTTGTTGTAATAGTATTTTCATCTATGCAATAAATGTATTATTTGGTGTTTTCTTAAACAGCCTTGTGACTTCTTTGTTTCCTGCTTTGCAATACACTCAAGTATTGATTTATTCAGAAGAACAGCAGTCAATGAGACTCTACAGATTTTTTTTTTTTTGAAAATAGTAGCATCTCTGAAACAGACACTTCACACATTTCTTTGACATGAGGCACTGAGCCATTGGGGATGCTAGCATGTGAGTTGCCTTTGGAGAGTCCAAAGGAATGTGTGAAACTAAATAATAAAAATGTGAGCTCAGAAAATACTTGTTTTGCTAGCAGGTCTGAACCCCAGCTCAGCCATCAGCTCAGGAGTGCTTTCATATTTGGGAAAATGTTTTTTTAAAAACATTTTTAAAGAGAATGAAAAATCCTGGGAAAGAAAGGAGAAGTAGAAAGAAGGAGAGAAAGAGTGAGAGCTCTTGTCCTTGAAATAATGTGATTTGTCAGGATTATAATCATGTATACTCTGCACTGGTGAAGACAGAGTTAGGGGATACTTTCACAGCTCAAAAGTGGAAAAAAAAATTCCAAGATCAGTCTGCATTTATGAAAGTTGATAAAAAGACAAATAAAATCTGCTGGTAGCTCACAGCACATTGAAAGGGGGAAGAATTAGCTTTTTTTGCACTTTTCTCTTTTGAAGGCAATTCTATCTAGAACTTCTACAGAGAAGAAGCATCTGGATTTCCTTTTCTGGGTGTCACATGGCAGAAGTTGCAATTAAAAGTGAAAGAACAAATTTCCTCGATTTCTCTACCCTTAGAAATTTAAGTATTTCTTTTTGTTTTTCTTTTTATTTGTTTGTTTGGATTTTTTTTTGCATTAGTTCATGTTTTTTTCCTTTACCCTTTTCCTTCTGTAGCTCCATAGCAACTCAGTAATAACCATCTCTTATTTCGCAAGCTAAGTAGAGACAAACTCATGGCACAGCTGGCAAAATAGCTTAAAAATTTGATCCTACTGCAACCAAAAGATATAGCAAGCAGCAAAGAAGATTGCTTTCATGGGGCTTGCCTTTAGTAAGCACTATTTCACAGGGGTGTTTGAGGTCTATAAGTTGTAAATGGGATATGTACTTTACGGTCCTCCTTTTGAGCACAGCTGATAGTTAACTCTGAAGTATAAACAAGAGAAGGGCTGACTTAGGCAAAGCAGTTTAAAAAGCCTCTCATTATCACTAAGTGCTTTCTATTCCCTTTCAAAAGGAGCTCTTTCTGGGCTTGCATATGCTATACATCCCCAGAAGGTTGGAAGATCAGAGAGAGGCTTCTCAATATGTTCAAATGCCACCTCATTGTTCTTCAGACCATTCCATCCATATTTGAATACAAAGCATGGCCAGAGGTTAATTACTGCATCCTATCAGCGATTCATCTTTAAATTCTTCTGAAGAAGGGTCCGTTTGTATAGATCAATTGTATATCCCATGTTTCTCCCACCAGTGTGCCATAATGTGTTTCGGTTTATTCTTTAGTCTAGGAATCTACAATAAGCTACTGTTTTCCCATTTACCTATGACATTTCATCAGTTGAAAACGCCTCTATCGGAGCTTTTTTCCTGAGAGCAATACCACATGGTGTGTCCCATGCACAGAAATCAACATTTAAAAGCCCTTGCTTCATTATTTTGCCTTATTTCCTGTCCTGATTGAGCAAGAAGGGCAAAGGGCAGGGAGCCTGAAAGCATGCGATTATGGCAGACCTCGAACTGCAGCAATGAAGAAGCTGTTCGGAGAACATTACTAAAGAATGAATATTTATGATTTCTTATCCCATAACCTATTTCAAAGTATAAAACCCATAGCACAATAATGCTCAGGGCCTGGCAAAACCCACAAAGCAATAAAATCATTTATTCTGTGAAAGGGGAGATTTGTGAGAAGGTAATTGAAGGCATATTTTGACCATGTCTTTGATATTGCCTCTGACTTAACTCTAAATCTAATAGCTGTACTATGTCTGCAACTATCTCTGTGGTAAAGAACCAACCAAGCTGGGTGGATGTAGATAAGAGCAGAATCTATCCTATAATGGGAAGTTTGGGAAATAAATTCATTTCTTGGGAGAAAGAAGAATATAGAATATCACCTTTACGTTTTCATCAATACTCTCTTGAATTCTAGGTAAGAATAGTTTAGTTTACCAAAAAAAGAGATTAAAAAAAAAATTGAACGTTTCCATTTTGGTAAAAGTCCCAAGAACTTATATTTCAATGATCTTTTTGTTGCAAAGTGTTCCTTTTCATCCCTAGGGCCACTTTTCATGTAGGCATTAGGTAATAATCATTCACAGCAGTCCTTGGCAAGGAGAACTATTCAGAATTCCTGTCCTGGTTGGTAACCACTTCCTTCATGAATATACTGGTTTCAGGGGCTGCTTACTCTAGAGAGATTGTTGTGCATCCTGCTCTGAAATGTCAAGCTCTCTCCCTACAACTCCAAGTATGGTACCACAATACATGTGGCCTTTTTTGGATGCCATGTTCAAGTGCTTTATAGCATTCACCTTTCCTAGGTGTAAAAATTAAGGAATTGCTCCTCATCTAGCCCAGAGCTAGTACTGCTGCAATGGTCTATAAGCCAGTCATACTATGTTCACAAAACTCATCTTCGCTGCTTTTTCCCTAAATTGATAATCCACTATGGAACTGCTAGAGAGCCCTTAACATCACTCTTCCAACTGGGGTAGCTACCTTGTGCTGTTTCTTGTCCTCCCAGGTGCAAAAGCCAAGGCAGAGACGAGTCATAGTCTTTGAAGATTTAGGGAGGAGACTTGGAGGACATCCCTTCTCTAAGCACCCGTATACATCGAGGATGACACCGCACGTTTGAATCTTGGCAGCCTGAAGTTTTGCTCTTTGTGCTTGGAAGATTTATTTCACCGACGTTCTTCTAGGAAAGAGAGGGAGGAATGTACTGACTAGCAAATCTAAGATTGGTAACAGTCTGCTTTCTCCACTTTTTCAGATGAATCAGCTTTTATCTCTGAGTCTTTGTGTGTGAGAGACAGTGTGTGTGTGCACATGCACGCATCTGTGATTGAAAAATGTGCTTCCAAAACACAGACAAGGAGATACATAGGGAACGTACACACTTCTTTATTTTCAGAAGTAGAAATAACTTCTAGATTAATATTCTTTCTCTTCTTTGCCGCACTGCATGACAACACTGCATGTTGTCCTGGCTCTGCTCCTCACCACCCATGAACCAAGAGATTAAATTCATTGGCTTTGGTCTCCCAATGAATCTGTATGAGTTATCAGGCAGCTCCAGCTACCCCTTCTGCATTATTTTTCATTGTAGCTTTGGCTTGCTAGCTCAACAGTAAATCTTCAGTTGATTTCTCCCCACATCCCCTCTTTGCTTGCAGCGTAAGACAGGAGGAACCTCCAGCCCCATCAAACAGAAACTACTTTCAATTTGAAAAATGGTCAAGGCATGAGCACCCTTGTAGACTCTGAGGTGTTGTATTGTAGTGGTGACTGGCTCGGCCAGGATACCAGTAAGACATTGCAGATTTCTGGCTTGCTCATGCAGGTGAAAAGAAAATAGATGGTTCTAACAAAAAGTCTGTTTTATTGATCTTCCTTGACAGTAATTAACTGTGAAATGTCTCAGATTCCTGTAATAATGTCCATTAATTCTGTTTGCAGTTACAGATAGACACATCTCCCCTACATTTCAAAGATCAGAAATTCCAGAACAATAAAGATGTTTCTTGCACATTTCAAAAAAGATCTCAATGCATTTTTGGAAAAACATTTCAAACAGTTAAACCCACTTATATCCAAAGTGAATTAAAACATGGTTCGAAACCAGACCATTTTATGTAGATATGCCCCAGTTCTCAAAATGCTGCGGTCATCCCCACATGGATGTCACAGCATCTTGGATCAGTTTTGTTTGTGCACAACACTGTCCTGAGGCATTCATAAAAATGAAATTTACTCACAGGTATACCTCTCTAAATCAAATTTCTATGGTATCTCAGATCAATACCCCAGTGAAAAAGAAGTAACCTTTGCTGGCTACACCTAGCTAAAAATATGCAGAGAGCAATACAGGAAAGGTCACTTTCTAGTTGTCATAACTACTTATGAAACAACAGCTGTTGAGGGACCATCATCACTGGGTTAGATTTAGCTCAGTTGGTTAGAGTGGTGCTGCTAACGCCAAGGTTGCAGGTTCTGTCCCCATAGCTTGGTTGGACAAGACGATCTCCAGAGGTCCCTTCCAACTTTACCATTCTATGATCTATGATCACCATATTACAGTGGCCAAACACATTTACTGCAGAAATCCCTGGTAAAGTCTGTATGAGTATTTGGAGCATTACCTGATAGGTTTATTACAGTCTCTACTGTGTCAATGCTAAAAAAATGTGCTACTTGACAGAGATTTTATAAAGCTTTTTAGGAAATGAAAATGCCTAACCCAGTCACTAAATGGAAAGTTTAGTCATGAAGTCATTCAAGCATGAATACTAGTCATATAAGACCTCTGAAAATGTGTATTTGCTATATATAATTCCTGGCAGCAAGAAGAACGCCCTTCTGTACGGGTGCCTTCATTTATTTGGAGTGGTGGGCATGACCTCCTTCAGAGGCTCAGCTTGTCCTTCAAAATATACTTAAACAGAAGCAAACAGCCCCAGTAGAAAATAGCTGTGCTTCAAGGTAGTAGAGCTATGGAAGTAACAAACTCTTCTGGCTTTTAAATATTTCATTGGAAATAAAAATGACTCAGAAGATCTAATCCTTTATACTGTAATGTCCAGCTCCTAAATCTCCTTCTCCCTTTGCCATAGGAAATCTTTTCTAAATAGAATCAGTCAAGAAATAAAACTGTTCCTGTCTCTGGAGACATTCCATTTCATAGTATCTGGCAGATGAAGAAAGAGTTCAAGGAGAACAGCAACCTCTTGTAGGAGCCTTTACCAGTTCCAGACACATCTCTAAATTCACAATGCCTTCTACAGTGTCAAGAAAAGAGATTTCTGCCTGCAATCTCCTCCTTTGGCAACAAAGGTCAAAAGAAAGATGCCCAGAAGTTTAGCTAGTGCTGCCTGTATTTTTTTATTTAAATTCTTTCCTGGTTCAGAGAGTATATATATCTTTCATAAACCTACATATTTTAGCAGAAAGTGATGGTCATATACATAAGATTGTTTTGATTTATCAGTCTGCATTAAGATGGCATAAGATGACATGAGGATAAAAACAACTAGTAATTTAACAAACAACCCAGAGCGTGCGTTCTAAATTGTTCACTTGTAGGGTTTTGTGAAAGTGATGGCTAGCACTATCTTCTTGCATTATGGATGTTATATTATATAGACTAAATGTTCACAGATTCAGAGAGTAAAGCGTCACTTTTTAAAATTCTTATCACAGTTAAGCAAATATAAACATCACTATGCAGTATATTTGCATATGTTAACAGCAAATAGCTTGGATCTAGTAGTTAAGCTTAGGTCATAACAAAAAGTTACAGGCATATCTCACATACAGCTCTTTTCTGAAGAGTCATTTGCAAAATCAGTTGAAACTAATCTACGTCTGCACCAGCATTTGAAAGGAGTAGATCCACCTTCTAGGTACCAGCTCTTTGTTCCTACATCCTCCTCTGTGCAGGCTCTAATACATAAATGGGTATGAGATGAGCCCAGTAAGCGACCTGGAAGTTAATCGTAACTTCCTGACAGAACAGTATTTCAGCTGGATCAGGTCAAATACAATTGCATGAGCACTAATGCAACCATGAAGTATGATTTGATGATGTAGATTGGGTTTTAAGGGGCGTGGGCAGCCTTTGGCAGCAGTGTAAACTTAGATCAGCTTAAACTCCTTGTAAAACTTCGTCATAAAGAAATTCAATGCCAAAACTACACTCAAAAGGAGAGCAATTGCATGTAAAATGAATGGTTTCAGATGACTAAGAAAATGCTTTTTTGTTTTGATTCATCTTTAATTAGATGAGAGACAAATATTGCATCACATGCTGTGAGGGCTGAATATCAGGCAATCAGCAATATAAAGTTCAATGTTATTTACATTTGTTTTCTCTCCCACTCACTCCCCAATGCATTCTGCTCTTCCTACTCATTAAATAGTCACATACAGATTTTTTTTTTCAGTTTATTAAAATGTGAAGGAAAATTCCACATCTAGTCCTCACACGAACCTATACAAAATGTTATGATTTATCCAATTCAGGAGCACAGGATATCCCTCAATATTGTTATTCACCAGCACTCATTGTGCTGCAGCAATCCATTAACATAAGAGAAAATAGGTATTCATCCATTGTTATCCCCAAGATGCACGATGTGTCTTCGGCTCCCACTGCAGCAGGCTATTTGAGACATAAAATACTTACTTAAGATGAACATAAAATAATTCTTTTTGCCTTGGGATGCAGACAGAGTTCCTGAAAGCTTCATATAGTGTCTCAAAACCAAACCACTTAGGCACAAGTTCCTTAAATGGGAATAAAATTATTTCACATCTCCTAAGGTATATTTTTACAGGGACATAAAACAAAGATGGTAAAACAGCTTCCACTAGACCAATGCTAGTCTGACACAGAATCTCTAGGCATGTTTTGGATATGGATAGCAACCCTGTAACGTTATTAGAGAGAGCATTACTACGAATTGTTCCATAGAGGAGATTAGTAAAAACAGCTTGGAAAATATTTTTGTAGACACGATAATTGTCAGATATCTTCACTGCATAGTTACTGAAACAAGAAAAAGGGTACTATTTAGATTGAATTTTATTAAATAATAAGATGCTTCAGAAGCTGTTGTAGAAAATAATCTTGGATTGAGTTGTGATGGGTTATTTACGTTTAAATTAAATAGAAGAATAAAAACTGTCTGTAGCTAAGACTATTTTAACTGAGAAAATACTGGTATATTAAAGAAAGTTCATAGTAAAATCAAGTGGATGAAGGCTCACAGATCACCCTGAAAATGAAGCATCTTCATATCAAAGGAGTTAACATGATCAGCAATCTGTACTTCCCAGTGAAAAAAAGCCTTGTGTAAGGAACAATCTGATCTACTGGAGGAAAGAGTCTGGTATAAGAAGGAGACTTATAAAGAGAAAAAATAAGAAGAGAATAGAAAAGGCAAAAATATCTGTGTGTTGAAATTAAAGGAATGCAACAATTACTGTGGTGATGACCATCAAGCTATCTTTACACTTCTGAAACGAACTGGAGAGCAAAACTGTCCAGCTATATAAATAAGCTAACAAAGAAAAGAAAGAAGAAGGGGAGCCAGTGTCTGTGCTAAAGAGGTAGATGATAAGATGATACTAGTGTGTCCCAAAACTAAATATAATCTGGTTAGCTTTTCAAGACCAACAAGGATGTTGAAAACTGATGCAAAAGGAAACCAGATAATGAGAATGCATGTATAAAACTGGAAATTGTCACAACTGCAATGGAGGAAGAATTTACAGAACATAGATCCAGAAGTGAGATAATTTTCTCAGAATTGATACTGAAACTGTAAATTCAAAAGAAAATATTTTAGCAAGTCTTTCTGTAAAACTGAAGATAATTAATGAGGTGCCTATATACAGGAAAGTGATGTGAGAAATTTGAGGTATTGGAGCCTAACATCCAACACAGCAAGCTTCAGAACAGGTTTGGAAGGAAGGGATGACTGAGGTGGCTGAGCTGAAATTCAATATGCCCTGTGAAGGAGAGTTCACCTCAGTTTGATCTGGCAGTGTTCTGTGATGTCTTCTGTCACAGAAAATGCAGTAGATCATCCATATTTAAGTATTTTCCTGTTCTTCCGTTAATATGTAAATATTAGTTAAGCTGGAAAACATGGAAGAAAAAACATAACAGAACATGACAGTATTTAATATTCTAAATTTTTTGTTCTTCACTTATGTTATAGTCCTTTAAAGCAGTGAATAGGTGAGTTACAGCCCATGGAAGGAAGAGGAGCTTGTTCCTTCTTTTGGAGTTAAGAAACATGCCTGAAGGTAAGAAACTTTGAGAGTCTGCAACTTGCAGCAAACAAAAAAGAGCGTGAGAGATACAATATGCAAGTCTGGGAGCCGGAGCTCAAGCAAAGAAAATCAGAGATTACTTTAAGGATGAGAGAGGGAAGGCAGATCTCAGAGGTGACAGAAAGAGATTACAGTGGACCAGAGGTGACAGAGCACTTTGCTACAAGCTGAAGTCATTGAGCTAACTAGACTAAGCCCAGAAGCAAAGGTCTTCTTATGAGGACAAAGTGAGCAGGAGAATTTTATTGATTGCTCTTTTTTTGTCTGCTCTGTCTTACCTAGCCATATTGAGTTTTCTCTGTTTTGGAAGTTAATTATTTATATTCTAATTAAACCTGACTTTTTGAATTTAAAAGTTTTGTGGCCTTCCTGACAGAACAATAAGGCCTTGTCTACTTCATTTTGAAGTTGTAGCTGACTCAGGGTGCTGTCAAACTGAGGAAGAGAATGGCATTAAAGGAAATTAAAATGGGTAAGGCTGAAGGGAAGAATATTTGGGGGAAAAAGGGTGACAAGTGGTGTTTACCAAGAGCCATTTTTTTCATTAATGACTATGATATAAGTAGTGGAGTCCAAGCTCATGAAATCTGGGCAGGGCACAACACAGAAAGCAGCACAAATACAGACAGTATTGAGATATCATACAAAGAGAAACACACAATTAAAAGAGTAGACAAATAATGCAATGAAATAGTGTAAAATTAACCAACAATATCAGTTGTAAACTCACATGGAAAAACAGTAAGTTGGGAGCTCTCCAGGTAGAAACAATAGAGGAGAAGACTGATATGTGTGTGATTGAACTCAGAATAACTGAATCGCTAACATATTGTGGGCAGAATAAAAGCAAAGGGGATTCTATGACATTTTAGAAGGGAGATTTCTCATACAGTAGTAAAATTGGTGATACTTGATCCATTGTAGAAGGGATTATTAAGTCCTCGCCTAGAATACTGAATACAAGTCTGATCTCTTGCATTCAGAAAAGCTGAGGTCAAACCGGAAGAGGCATGAAGGAAGGCTATGGGGCTGGGATTCTACACTTTGTGAGAATAATCTAAATAAGTCTAGCAAATCGAAGCCTGAGAGGCAATTGATTGTTTTCTGTAAACACATCAGGCATGTATATGACAAGCTTTTTTTAAAAAAAAAAACAAACAAAAAAAAAAACAGTTAAGCTAAGGGATAAGCTCAAGTCAGAAGTGATAAGTATGTATAACATACATGTAGTATAACACTAGGGAGTGTTCATTAACACATTTAATGAAATAACACATTAACACATTTATGGAAATTAGAAGGCTCCTAACAGACAGAGAAAATAAGTTCTCTAACATCATCCACTGAGAAGATTGGAGGCAAATAGATTAAATAATTTTAGGCAGAACCAAAAATGATTTTTAGATGGGACTTCTGCCTGTAATAGCAGAAGACTAGAGTCCTGACCAAGAAAGTGTTTTCTCATCCCATTTGCCTGTGTTCCTGGGGAGGTTAAAGATCAGCAGTTAAGGTGAATGGGTTTTGTATGTCAAAATTGTGTTGGAAGAAACACTTACAAATTAAGAATGATTATATGAAGGCTCTGCAAAAAATGGAATTTATCTTCTGTTGAACTGTTTTGACATCCTTCCAGTCTGACTCCGGAAGGAAACATAGAATTATACTGTAGATGCTAAAATTTATATCCACTTGATGGTCTGAGGAGAGCAAAAGTGCTATCAAAAAAATGGATGTTGTATACTACATGCATGACAGGCTGAGAAAGCGAAGGGACCTCATGAAACAGATGGTTGTCATGTTGCTTAATCAATGGCTAGAAAGCCCTGAGACGACATGAAGATGGAACTGTAAGAGAAACTATCCTGAATGACCGAGACTGATATTTAGTATCTAAACAAGAGATTAGTAACTATCTAGGACATGTCTGAATTTCATCAGACTTTCAAAAATGCCTTGTAATTTCTACTTACATCATCATGGCCTCACAGTATTTGATAAATGCGTGTGTGTTATCATCTTCAGGCTGTCAAAGCTGAGACTGCAGCATCAAATAGCACCACAAGCTTCACCTAAATTATCAATTGCACAGCAAACCATGATTTATTCCTTAATTTCCATTTTAATGATACTGGAAATGGCAATATTTACACCCTTGTTGGCACTGCACCTCATTTTGGAGCCACTGAGACTGATAAATAGCATTTTATGTCTATTACCAAGAACATAGGTTGTTTACAATTTGCTTAATCTTGATAGTTTAGATTTACGTAAGCCTGATAGAGAATAAATTCTGTCTAAGATCTAATATCTGTTTTCTTTAATAATACTGTCTGCAGAGTTGCATTTGGTTAAAAACCCTAAATAATAAGATTGGAAAAATTAGATGAAATCTTCTAGGATCAATCCTGCTGTTTGCTGCAATATTTGAAACAATATTGAATCCTTCATAGGGAGGTTAATATGCAAAGCAGAGGAGAACAACTATCCTTCATTGTTAGCGTACAATTCTGAATGTGTTTTAACTGCCTTGTGGAGATTGATAGACTGAGAGCATATGGGGTCACAGAATGAAAGACTAAATCTTCTGGATTTTTTGATTAGTAATATTGATTTTAATCTAAGTTTTCAATAAGACAAATCTGGAATTCCTTACACTTGGTTAACACTACCAGGTATTTGGTGGTTAAAGGAAGTGAGAGTCTATTCTGTCAGGATAAGTCAACAGGTTGTGCAACTATCATTCTTTCAGTCACAGTTAAAGATCTGACTTTGTTATGAATGAAAATATTGTTATTATTAAATAATCACCTAAAATATTTATAACTTTATATAGAGACTAAAATGGCCATTTGCTAAAGAAATTGATATTAAGCCAGTATTTTTTTTATCCACTTGATAAATGTAAATATTACTTAGCCAGGAAATAAAAAGCATCATATGCATTCTTGATTTCCACTCCAGACAGAGCTATTCTGAGTCCCTGAAACTTCTTATCTGGCTGGAACTGTCTATTAAATCCAGAAGTGACCACATCTGGGATCTGACTAGAAAAGAAATGATATTTTGCAGAAAGACAATTCTGAGTATGTTCTTTGCTTTTTTATGGCAACAGAAGAAAAGATCAAAAAGTAATTTAATAAGAATATTTATACTGAGTACAACTAAAGGTCTATTCAGATAGTAGTTAGTCTTTGGCAATGGCCAGAGATGCTTGGGAAAGCATAAGAGCAAGGTCAACGTGTAGTAGGATACCTCTAGGATACCTTCTTAATTTGCAGCAGTTTCTGACCACTGTTAGAAAGGAAAGGAAGTTTTCCATAATCTCACATTTTAGGAGTAGGAAAAGAGAAATTAAGATTATTATTTCTGCATCTAAACCTCTCATGCTTCACTTCTGCCAATAATTCTCAGCCAAAGGATTTTCTGCAAGGTCATTCATAGAGCCACAGGAACAGGAAAGCCAGTTTAATCTAATCACAGTTCTGGTTTTGATACATTTGCATTTTGGTTCAGTCAATTTGAGAAGAAAAAACAGCAGTGCCACTGCAAATGGTGAATTTGTATTGTGTGTTCTGCAAATTTAAGTAGTGCTAGATGGACCAACAAACTTTATAGATAACACAGTATAAACAGTAATTAAATTCACATGGCTTTAAATGAGTTGTTACACAAAATACAAGATTTTGTGTATAGTTATAAGGCAGACATATGGAAGAATTTCCCTTTTTCTGCATTAAAGTATTGCTATTAAGAGAATAATACACATTCACATAAAAATGTGCACCTTTAACACACCTTAGAAAAAAACTAAATTAATCTTCACATACTCTTACAAGGTAAGCAATATAATAGATAAGCAAATAAAATATTTTATCAAATTCTATTCCTTGAGAGTTCACTAATAAATAAATAAACTTGAATCATAGCTCTCTTTTTCCATTTTTTCTTCTAGTATTTACCTTTTAAGATTTTATACAAGATTCCTGACTTTATGAGATGCCTTTTCATTATTCTAGTCCTGCTTTGATGTATCTAGAATTTTAACAAATATTTAACATGGAGTTATCATCATGGAATAACTAGTTTCAGAGACTCCCCTAAATTCTGTCAAATTGCAAGTAGATATCAGGGGAATAAAGATTCGCTTAAAGGTGTCAGATCAATCTTACCAAGAGTATATATTAGGTTAGTGAAGTGAAGACAGGAGTTTGAGACATGGACAAATGAATTCAGTTGTGGGCTACTAAACACAATATGAATTTTGTCTTGAAAATTCCCTAAGCACAGGTCAGTGGACCTTGGAGGCTATCTAGAAAAGTGTTACTATATGCCTCTCCTGTTCTTCTGCTCCTCCCTGGTGATCTGCTGTGAGCCTTTTTAAGAGACCAAACATCAGACAAGGTGGGTCTTTGCTCTGATTTAATACAGCCATTCTTCTGGTAACTTCTTATATTAAAAGACAAATGATGTGTCAGAAGTTGTTATTGGTTAAAAAAGGAGATTCGGTGACACAGGCTCTTCCAAGGGTGATACCTGTCAAACAGAGGACTGAAGCTAACACAGCCACTCATGCAATTTCCAGAGCTGCTTTACTGCTCCTTCTGCTTTGGGTTTGCAAATTAACATACTAATAGAAACTAAATGAAATAATTCTTCTTAATTTGAGAAGCAGTCATCAGTAACTCACACCTCTGGTGGTGGAGGAAAACCCTCTTTGAAGTACCTTCCTTGTGTTAGTTTGAAAATAATTATCTGCAGTTATAAATCACTTTAAAAATAAGTAGCTGAGCACCATGCTGAAATTCATTATTCACATAACAGAAAAAAAGAGGTGAAGCCTCTTTTTCCTAATCACCTCCATTACTAATGATTCAATAGTTTAAAGGTTAACAAAAATGGAATTGAAACTCTTGTGAGTTAATGTTCTTACTTTTTTGTTTAATTGTGCTCTTCTAAATTAGAATACCTAAAAGCTGTCCTTAGACTGGTCATCTCTCACTGAGTGACACTTCTCCGTGTGAATTGAGCTTCACAGTCACTTTTCCTTTTCCTCTATTTTCTTCTTAGAAAATGGACCACACATAACTAGCTCTCCTCAGAAACAGTCAGTTACCAGTATTACTCAGAAAAAAAAAAAAAAAGATCAAGTTCAATTTGTATTTAAAAAAATCCCTAACTTAAAATCACAACAGAAAAAAGACATTCAAGCACTCGTTTATCCATGTAATGTTTTAACAACGGGATCTTTAAACCTATTAGGAAATTTGAATTTTCAAATAAAGGTAATTCTAATAGAATATTAGAACTTGTATATCTTTAACTAGAGCTGGCAAGCAAAACCTTCAAGTTAATTATTAAAAAGTCAATAACACATAACAATATCTATATTGCTCTATGGTTCAAACTTTAGAACATTTGGAAAGGAGATAATGATATGGTAAATAAAAGTAAAAATATGTCCAGTATCCAGAATCAATATACAATATATAAGCAATTCAAAAATGGCACCAGTAATAACTCTATGTAGGTTTATATGTTGAAAGCACTGTACAGACATTCATTAATCATCGTAACTCCTAACAGGCAAGAGGGCAAATGCAGTTATCGCCATCTGACAGATAACATGAGAAAATAAAGTCACAGCTTGATCGAGACTTCATGATGAGCCACAGGCAGAGCAGGTATCAGGCTAAGGTCCAGGTGATCCATGTGCCCTATAATGCCCCACAGTGAGCCCACAAAATAGAGAAATTAGCAATCAGACAGCAACAGAGAACCCTAAAGGTAAGGGATGCCACCTACGCTGGTAACTGTACTTTCTCATATTACAGACCTGCTCATATTTCATACCTGGTGTATCAGCATACCCTGTGGGACATCTCAAAATGGAACTTGCCCAGCAAAGTGTTTTGGAAAGCCCCTGAGCTGGAGTCCTTCAGAGCACACGCTCGGTGTCAGGTTTGACGATTTTTTTCTTCAGTCAATAGATCGTCTGCTATTTTCTCACGCAGAATAAACATGTGCTTTATCAGCAGGGCTGACCAGTCCTAAGCAACTATGCCATGCAAATTTTATCTATCCTCTTAAATCATAGCATGCTAACAAAGATGAGACCACCGAATTAATGGGCTGCCAAAGAGCACCGGCTGCCAGGACTTGGGCAGCTAAAATCAGATGCACTTTTTTTGGCTCAGTGATACTGCTTTCTCTTTCAGTGATATTGCTTCAGTGCCTCAGTGATCCTGGCTACTCCCAAGTTGATAGTTGCAGAGTTTTGCGTGGAAGGAGCTAATGCTATGCTATGCCCTGTCATCACTATGGCTTTGGGATTTCCACCACTGAGCTTTATGGATAGTAAATTTGTGAAAAAGAAAAGGCAAGACAGTTTCTCCTCTGCAAAGGACATCAAAGGGAAAATTCTCACTTTGTGTGAAACTAGGAAAAAATTGCCAGCTATCTCAAGGGCTTTGATGTAGGAAAGAAGCACGTTTACAGACTAATATGCTGCTTTCACAGTCCACCTAAATTCTGTATGAGGAATACTCTGCCTTCCTGGCCTGACTAACCTGCTAGTAGTAAGGGAGAGAGGGATAGCAAGAGAGAATAGGTATATATAAAAATAAAAATTGTAATCATTTGTTATTTTAGTAATCCTACAAATGTTATCATCTCTTCTGTCATTGTAAGCAAAATAGGATTTGTTTGGGGGTTTCTTTTTTATGACTGTTTTTCAAGCATCACTTTGGATCCTGTATAGGTTTCGCAGACACTTGTTTTGTCTAAACACATTGTGTGGATGTATCATTGTATTGTGTGTTGGTATAAAAGAATATAAAGTTTGAAGTATCAATACTGAGCATTTAGCGTTATGGCTCCTGCTTTGCTCAGTGTTATCTAGTTGCTCTGAGATGTTCGACCTTGGCAGGTTTACCACAAAAGTTTATCACTGTAAGTATGCAACAGTATTTTAAACTCCTCTGTTTTCCATATATTCAAATTTATAGCATTTGTAAAATACTGTAATTCAACTGAAAATAGGGCTTTATTACTCAGAGCAGACAGAATTTTCCTCCTATGAAAGAAAATAATTTTTATAATTCTTTGAGCATCTGATTTTTTTTTTTTAATTTTTAATGGTCCAAATGGTAACTTTGATATTTCAGGGAGAACACTACTTTAGAGAGCTTACAGTAATATTTTGAGCAACATACTTTTTAGGTCATACATTAGAAATTGTTCTGCATGTGCTTTAAAATTTTACGGTAACCTATCTTTTCCTTTGCTTATAAGCTAGTGGTGAGTATTAGCACCATGGACAGACTGTTTCTTGTAATATATGACAGAACATTATATGCAGAGAGAGCTGTATAACCAGACCTTGAAACCTGGCCAAACTCCATATGAAAACTTCAATGACTGGTCACATTGCAGTCAATAGTTCTTACCCTTGACAAATATTATTGTTCAATTTTGTTCTACTAAGAAATCCTGAACTACAATTTAGTATATATAAATTCATAAGGTGGTCCAAGCCCATAGGGCTTGTTCATTTAGAACTCAGTAAAGAAATCAGATGAAATTCTCTTTTTACTTACACTAGAAGTATTCCTTTCAATATTGCTATTCAATATTATACAAATAAAGTATATTGCTTACAATCAGGAGTCAGATTCACTAGCATGGTGAACTAAGTTTGATGTAGAGTGTAGTGAAAAAAGGCTGATGCAAGCAGTGACAATACTATGGAAAACCTGAGAAGCTCTGAGACACTTTTTTTTTTTAACATTATACCCATTTAACATTATATACAGAAAGCAGAAGAGATGCTCAGGAGACACAGTTCTCATTGCTCTTGCATACAGGCTTGCTGAGGAAGCTCAGCAGTCTGCTGCGAACACCCAGAGGTGGCCCTGGGATTTGGCAGAGTTTTGACTAATGCTTTGCACTAAAGCATGGCCTGGGTAAGGGAGCAGTCTCCAGAACAGAAAAGATGGCAATATGAACTGCTAGTTTTCACTTAGGGGTGCAGGCTAGACAGTCAAGAAGGCAGAAGGGAGCCAGATGGGGATGGTTAGGGCTGTGCATTTCTGTCAGCCTTGTCTCTGTGACCAAGAAGGTGCATGGGAACCTCATACACTTCAGCATTCCTCTGAGAGATCAAGTCTGCTGAAGCCTGGGATGCATGAAAAAAGGTTCTCGTCCTATTTGGGACCAAGGCAAAGGCTGTGATTCCTTATGAATGCAAAGAGTGCTTCTTTTGTGTGAGCTACCTGTCAGCACCCAGCTCCTTCCCCACCAGGATGCGACGTGACTGCCAGAGGAAGCAAGAGCAGGGCAACTGGGGAGGCAGGTCTGCCTCAATGCAGTGTCGTCTCCGCAGAACAAATGGTCTCTGAATCAGTTCAGATTATGTCATTATGCCAAATACCCCTACCCGACACGGGGCAAGGCAGAGGGGACGGGGCAGGGTGAGCAGTGACAGGCTAAGCAGAAGTGCTGCACAGAGCACAGGTGAGGCAGGGCCAGGCATTGATGGACTGGGGCCGAGCCAGGGCTGGACACTTTCCTCTTTCCAGCCCTTGGCCATCTAGCAAGGCAAACACACACAGGTTAAAAATCAAATCTATCATGTGATAGATTATGACTCACAATTATTCCCTTTTCTGCGTATATTTCTATTTCACAGAACTGTTTGGTGTATTTTCAACAATTACACTTTGCACCAAATCTTCTGCCCACAGTAAAATCCTTCTGAGATCAGTTTTGGGGACTGAAGCCACCCATCCATTTTCTTTCAGCTTACAGCTTTCTGCTGGCTGGAACAGGCCTGCGTACCTCCGGGTGTTTCGGGCTGCGGAGTCCAGGTTTGAGCGCTGTGCTGATGGGACAGGCAGATGGCCGACATCTGCAGACAGCCAGCGTGCGGTGCGCTGCGAGGAGGGCGGCAGCCTTCCTTTCCACTGTCCTGTGGATCGAGTGGCTGCAGAAAATAACAGAAACCGGATGCAATGCAAATTTAAAAAGGAGCCAGAAACATCCAGGATCATTTACCTACTAGTTTTAAGACTGGGAAGGGTGAGCGAAGGATATACATCCTTGTAGCCCTAAACAGTTACTGCTTCCTTATACACATCAGAGTGTGCATATCAAAAGACACAAAATTACCATGAACATATTTTCCTTTTCAATTCTTTACATTAACGCAAATTTCTTAAACATCGAAAACTGTCATCTTCAATGATTTGAGGAAATGCATTACAAAAATTAACCTGGCTGTGAGAGAAACTCATTCCCATTAATATTTTTTTTCTGACTGTTAGCAACTGCAGCTTATCAAGAATACCAAAATTGTAAACCTATGATGGTAACCCTAGCGAGGCCATATGGAGCATGGACAGATGTCCAACGGACACCTCCTCAGATACCAAACACTTCTGCTCGTTCCATCATTATCATTCAGGGAATATGATATAGAAAGAATCAGTGGAAATTAGCTTTTCCTTTTCCAAGAGTAATTGTTTACTTAATAGTAGCTGAGTTTTCTGCTTCTTCAAATAATAAAATTCCTGAAGTGACCAGATAACTTGCTTCTTATCATGCTCCAGAACACAGTGAGTGTTCCCATGAGGCCTAACAAATTCTAATTTAAAATCAAAAAACTCTCTCTTGTTTACCCATAATTTACATTTTAAAGTGTGTGACAAAGCTAGAAAGTCCCAGAGGTCAATGCCTTCTCTCCTGCCAATGTGGATATATTCTCATACATCTTTCAGGTCTCTAGTTTTTTTTTACAGTTACACTGAATATCCCAAAGCAAAAAAGAAAAAAATCTCACTGTGTCTGTGCCCCTTACAAACAACCTTGTCTCTTGCATAGGATTTTTGGTTATCAGTAACATGATGCAGACATACCAGACTTTGGATGAGCTGTCCTCTGCCCACCTCCTTTCCGTGGAGAAATTCTTTCACAGGAAAGGGAGCTCTGCTAAGGTGGTCTGTGCAGTTACCAGGACAAAAAATGAAAATAGTATCTACTTTCTCTCTTCTGTATTTTTCCAGAATAACAAGAATAAAATTAGCTTATTAGAATAATAAGAATATGTGAGTTTCATTTCCTCATTTCTTCCTCCATAGTATTATCATGAATGGTACCAGTTTGATAATGATGGAGACAGGAGAACAGCTATGGCATGGGTAACAGGCATGTGTCCAAGCCATACGGTTTAGGGAGGAAATGCAGGAACTACATTCCTAAAGTAGTTGAGTATATTGCCCATTCTGTCTTTTTCCTCTCTGTTTAGGCCTCCTGCAAACCCTGCCAATTAGTTCCACTCTGAAGACTCTGAAGGAAATTTAAAAAAAAAAACTTTCAGTCACAGAAATTTAAAGAATGATGAAGTAAGAAGCTCACAAGGTGTGTGTGTGTGTGTGAGGGGGGAGTTATCAGAGAAAGACTGATCTTAGGGGTGCTGCAGGGAACAGTAATTGGTCTTGTTCAATATTTTCATCACTGGTTGGGAGTCCTACAGAAGATGCTTACTGATACAGTGTATTCATACTGCACATCACTGGGGAACGGATCAACAACAGTGAAGGAAGGAATGCTCATCTGGAATGATCTGAATCATTTAGCAAAACATACCTGCAAAATTAAATATTTTTGAATACAGAAAACGGTTGGAGATGAGGTATACAACTTTGTGCTTTATGTTTGCTTTTAATTTATGCAAATAACCATTGCACTGAAAAATCTGTTTCTTTCAACTAGAAATTCTTCACGAACTTAGCCCAATTTCTCCAAATATAGCCAAACAAATGTGTTTGAGGGAAGGGTGTTATTACCATTCCTTTTTATTCACTAGCTTAGGCGCTTATTCACTGCATGAGAAACCAGGGATCAAGTCTTTCTGCCTGAAGGGATCTGAACTCACATCTGCCACACACCAATAAAGTGCTACCAGTCTGTTAGAGCTGCTGTGCTCAGCGTAAACTATTTAAAATTCATTGAACTATCATGTGAAGGAGTGAATCATTTCACTCCCTAGCTTGATCTCCTGGGCACTGTCATAGGATGTGGGACATTTTCATTCTCATTGCTGCTCCAGTGAGTCTTTTAATATTAATGTGAAATAGAATATGACCAGCAAGAGAGACACAGGGAACCTCATGATGGGATGATGGGATTTATACCAGCATGGTATTTAGGGAAGTTTCCTGAGATATATTGGTTCAAATTTTCTCAAGTAGAGCACAGAAATGAACATGAGTCTTTGACCTTCTTGAGGATTTCACTAAGCCCTAGAAATTGGATAAAAGGAGATCAATGACTAAACCATCACTAATTGTAGCTCTTCATTTCCTTTGTTGATCTTAAATTGCCTGAAAATCAAATATTCTGTTCATGTTCAATGTAATGCTTCGTTAAATACGTACCAATTTTTCATTTTTTCTAGTTTGGTAATGAAATAACAAGCCAAAATATAAAAATTGTTTGATCTAAATGAATTTATTTTATTATTTTGTTCAGCTGGTGAACAGAAAATCAACTACTCACAGAGCTTTAATTACATGCATTTTAGGGGAAAAGGATCCTTAGCACTGTATTCAGTTGTCACCTAAAAACTTTATCAAGCCTTTAATGTGCATTTGCTGAAGTCTGAATGATTGTATTGGTGGTGACTGAAAGCTTATTATGTGATTTTAATTACTGAGAGGGCAATCAATCTCTGTTCCCTACAGCTATTACTGTGCAAGGTTCTGTTTAGTGCCCATTTTACTTATCTTCTTTTTTGGGTAAAGGAAAATTAAATGGATTAGGTTTTTCCTCTAGTGGTATAAACTGATCTCTAAAACATATATTTCATTTTAGAGTTTGATTCTAGTCTTACTTAAGCAAGAAGAACATCTGAGAGTAGTACATTTCCCAATATCAGTAGAGGGAATAACATTTGGCCATAGCTTTATATTTGATTGTTGGAAGCTTTGTTTTGTATATGCAAGTTTTTCTGGCTGGGTGGGTAAGTGGATGGTTGATTTTCCTGTATAAAGTAGTCTAATAACAAAAAGAAGTTGCCCTATTTTGCTTCTTGAGAGATGGAGAGATAAAAACATTTTCCAATTTTAGACTCTAGAGAATTTTTCCCTTTGGTTATTTATTTGTTTAAAGCTGAAGATCTCAACAGGAGAAGGATGGGAAGGCTGGAAGCCCTCAAAAGCCTACATGACAAAGTGATACTTGTTTTCCCATTGTAAAGCATTCATCTCTTGCAAAATGAAAATAGTTTTTTATTTTTCTTTAGTCATTCTGCTATAAGTAAGGCTTAAATAAGAGCCCTAGATAACACAGGTTGCTCTTTGCATAATACTTTTGTTACCACTTATTCTGTCATGCCCCTGTTCTGCAAACAGTTTAGCAAGTGCCTAACCGAATTCAGTGTGACCAGTTTTGCTTAAATTCCAAACTTTAGTAATTCTTGGCTAAATTAAAGGTCATTATGAGTCTTACAACTCTCTTTGCAGCATTCCCTCACAGTCCTGGAATAATATATCTGAACCTCCCATCCAAGGTGATTACTGGTAAGTATTTGACATGTTCATTTTTCTTAAGATCGGGTAGACTTGCACCTACAAACTAATTCATTTAATCCAAGCTAGTTTCACTGTTCACACTACAGCTAATGAAGGAGAGTCAGTCAAAAAGGAAAGTCTTTTCTCTTAGGTACTTTCTCTTGGCTATGATTATAAAGAGGATCCAGGCGATTTGCTTAGACCTTTAAACAGCTAATACTAGCTGAGCTGAATTCCATATGGTATTTAAATGAAATAAGCCTATTTCTAATCAGTATTAGGGTTTGGAAGTCACTGTTGATTTTCAGGCTTCACTGTCTAGCCATTTATATATTTTCTATGTCATTGTTCATGAAAATGTTTCACTAGTATCTAGCATGGCTGCATTTAAACTAATGATATACTCCACAGAATATTTGATTTTATGTGGGGAAGCACCTAACAATTCTTACTATTGTTGCATATTCTTTATATCCAGTGGATCACTCCTGCATTAATGAATGAATAAATGACAGAATGAACTTCAGTATGTTTAATTTTTCTAAAGCAGAGAATCTCTAGTGTCAATTCTACAGGGTGCAATTAAGTTAGTTCTTTATAAAATGAATAAATAAAATCTGTTGAAAGATAAAAATAGATCAGAGGTCACTTTGGGTTAGGAGTCTCAGTGACATATAATCATCTTAACTTCATCTCTCACTATAGAGAATACTGTGACAAGCAGGACACTGCAAAGACCTATTAAAGGTTTTGTGAAGCTTTGAAGTATTAAGGAAGTCAGTCTTGGCATGAACCACTCTTTGTCGGTACTATTCCCTTTTCAAAGAATGACTACTTAAAAACCCTTCTACAGCAAAAGTTGCAGTTATAGTGGTTCATTTATTGTGAGCAGCAGAACAGAAAGAATGATAAGGAATTGAGATAAATGTGCAGAAAACTATTCTGCAGATGCTGATCTTTCTGTATTAATGGACAATTTCTTTGAGGATATTATATATACTGTGCTGGCATCTCATTTTTCATTTGTACTTTTATCAGCTGTAACTTCACAGTTCTTCCTGTTTCATCTCATTGACTCTTCATTCTCAACTGTTCAAATCTAGCTTATTTGAGAGTGAGAGGAGGAGAGATGTAAGACAGCTCAGAAAAAATCAGCCTGCAAGAAAGCGCAGCAGCATAATATGAAAATATGATCGAATTGTCACCATGATTAATATTTTTGGCCTTCCTCCCATCATCTTCTCATAAAAATTCCTCTTCATCTGTGGTCTTAGAACCAGCAATATCACTTCTCTTGACCTACTTTACACCTCTAAGTCTTTCACTTTTTTTGCCACGTCCTTCTGAAGTTCAGTTTTATTCTTTTCACTCGTACTCCCCACCTTTCCCTTTTCATTATCCACAGAAAACCACTTTCTCTCTTTCTGAGAGAAAAAGGTGGCTTGGGTCACCACTTGTCATTACCAAAGATCCTCTGCTCAAAGATCCTGTATGACCATTTCCCTCACTTACAAACAAAAATATACCACCCTCCCCAGGGCCCTGTTCCTGCAAAAAGCTGAACCTGTAGCTTTCAGTCCATCCTGAGTGACTGTGTTTTCACTAACTAAAATACATCCAAGATAAAAAAAAAAAAAAGAATTAGAACAAAATTTTTAATCTAATTTCTCTATTTTTATCTAATTACTCTACATTTACTTTTGTAAATGAGGAAGATAGATAGAAATTGAAAAAAAAAATGTTGTCAAGTTTAGGTAATCTGGAGATCCAGTCTGTCAGTACCACAGAAATCAGATTTCATAAGAGCAAAGTTCAGACCTACTCTGAACACAGTACAAAAATGTAGACTAATCTGAATGGACTGCAGAAATTTTTTCTAACACTTTTTTTTTTAATGCTGATTGGTTGTAATATTTATACTAAAAAGATAAATCATAATTTTGACAATGAGTAATCATAGCTGGTTGCTGCATTCCAAATTAGAGAGTGGAGAAATGCCGTTCTAAGGATTTCTTTTTCTAATTTACTACTTTTTATTATACTGTTATTTCAAAATTTAAAGTATGAAACTTGCCAATTTGCCAGTTTGTTCTCACTGTTTAAATCCATCAGTTACTGTACCCTAACATAAATTCTGATCAAGTGTGTCATAGCAAAGCTAAAACTTTGCATGATCAATCATATCTACTCATATTCGTAACTTGTAGGTTAGTAATTCATCTCCTGAAATAATGCAATCTACAGATATGTAGAAGTATTAATCAGAATTCAATATTACTACTAATCACTACAGTATTTAAAAAGGATAAGAAAAAAATACAGAACAGCGTGAGTAAAGGAGAAAAACAAAGCTAAAAATAAACGTTTCTCAGTGTTCTCTGCTTCACATAGTCAATTTTTGCTTTGTCTCTAAGGGACACTTCCTGACAAATCTTTAGTCTAGCAATTGCTACGGTTACATTCTACAGCTGAATCAGCTATGGCACCAATTCATCGCAACTGCACGTATATTACGTATTTTATTTGCTTGCTAAAGTAGCTAAAAGAAATTTAAATTAAAAGGATAATCTACAGATATTCGAAAGGATACAAAAATTGTTGGTGCTTCCCAGCAGCTAGCTCATTATTTAAACAGGATAGTATAGAAAGCTGTGTATTAAATTTTGAGTGCTCAGCGCTAGATATTCAGGTTATTCTGTCTGCAAGAAATGCTACCAACTGTAATGAATAAGGCTGACATTGCATACTAGTTAGTGGAAGACGGCAGGAAGTGTTTTCCCTCTTTTTGTCTTTTTTTTTTTTTATTTATTTTGCTAGAAGCCCAGCCAAAATAAGTTTCTTAGATCTCCCTATATTAAAGAGCTTTTACTTACTCCAGAAGAACAAATAACTGGACGAGTTCCATAATGTAATATTTTCCTTGTGTTCCAGGAAGATATTCTGTTCTGTGAAATCGTGAAACAATCCATCCTTCCCTCTCCATTCTTCCACAGTTGAGTTGGTACAGCAAACCCTCAGCTCTGGAGCACTGCCTCAGCTGGCATACTCGGACAGGGTAGGAGCCAGCAGAAGTTGACCCTGTTACCTCCAGTGCCATTTCTATCTTCAATCTTAAATTCAGGAAGGGAAAATTAAGGCTAGGATCCTACTTGAATAGTTTATGTTTCCACTTTCAGCATAGCCTCAGGTAGGCCTCACTAAGGGGATGCAGAGGGACTATTATTCAATCTTGTTCAGATAACTCTAAATTTTTGCCCAGTTAATGGAAAAAAAAATGTACAGATAGGAGAAGACCCACTCTGCCTAAAAAAAGACTCTCTACTCTCCTTTGAGTTGTAGGACTGAAGAGGACAGGTCAAGTTTGGAAACTACTTCTTCCACTGAAAGTACAGATGATTAAAATGGAAATGTTAGAAGCCTTCATCCACCCAGTATCCAGTCTAAAGGGCTTTTTTATGCAGTGGACTGGAAAAGAGCAAGAGGGATGATAGTGTTAGCGCATGACATCCACACTGCTGGAATACTCCCCAGGGACAGAGTGCCTTTAGTCTTTAGTCAGTCGGAGGAGAGCAGTGCCACATCACTGATTCCACCTGAATACCTTAAGCCATGTGCTATGGAGGGTGAAAACAACGTTTGCCGGCATCCCTGGAGAGGAGTTAGTAGGCAATGAGGAACACATCATGGAATCAGAAAGCAGACAAGAGGGAGTCAGACTCCTTCCTGGGAAAATTCAAAACAAAGGTTTCCTATTCCCAGAATGCATATTAATTCCATATAATGGCATCATTGGATTAAAGAAAAGTAGGAATAACCTTGAGAAAAAGAAGTAAAATCCTATTTCTTCCCCAATGGGCATTAAACTACCTAAACTAAACTACTAAACTACCTGAGCTACCTATTATCCGACCTCCCGCTTGCCCTGTCATTAACATATTCCTAGGTACACAGTGACTTGGAAGAGAAGTACTTCCATCTAGGATATTCATGGCATACGTCTCAGATAGACAAAGGACGTATCCACGTCAACATTTCGGTTTGGATCAGAAGTGCACTTTTGAAGAAATATCCCAAATATCCCTACTTACTGTGTTTTGGTTCATGTTGAAGAGTGTCTTGGAATGCATTAACTGGATTTTCTTCAGACAAAAATCAATTATGAGGTGTTTTCCAGGAACTCAGCTAATGTGCTCAAACTGCCTATATGTGTTCAGTTTATAGCACTAGACAAGAGCTCATCTGGAGTAAAATCTGCTGACATGTGTAGTAAAGACGTAAGGCCTCCAGCACCCGCTGTTTTGATCTGCAAATCCGTTCCTATCAAGGCTGCGCTATTGGCCAGTGAAGAGACAGCCTGAGAAGGCTGAGTCCTATTTCCTGATGTAAAGCTCTATGCAGTAGACTGTTATACAGAAGATCATCATCACTAATGCAAAGAGGTACAAGGTCAAAAGACTTCAAAAGATTTCAAATGTTAAGTCAACTCTTGCCTTAATTCACTGTTTTTCTTCCACTCTTAAATTTCTATTTCCTAGTTGTAGCTTTTTCAACAGAAATGGCTAAAAACACTGATTATGATAGCTGAATTTGAGATGAAAAGATCTGTTAAGGGTGGGAAAAAGAAACTTCAACATGCAAAACCTGCCTGGCAAAGATAGCTCTGAGAACTGCAGATGAGTATTTGGTACATCAAGGTCAAGCAGAGGACATAAGTTATTAATGGCTTGCTCCAGAATAGCATTGGTGCCATGGGCCAAATAGATCTGAAGAGATACTTATTTCATTTATCAGGTACCTCATCTCCATTTAGGTAGGCAGCTACGTTTCTTTCTGAATGCGCACATGTCCACATTTCAATTACTTAGCACTTTCCATTCAAGGTCTCTTCAAATTATTTAAGGCCAATGTTCTTGTGGTTGCTGTAGGTCTTTGCATCAAAATTTTCTGTGGCATCTACAATCTTTTGGAATATATAGAGAGAAATGATAATAGTTAACATTTTCTGATTAAACTACAATTCATGAACAGTTAAAATAATATTTCTTTAGATAAGTGGATGTATTTTTTACCCAGAATACAGAACTGAAAACTAGTTTTGTGACAATAGTATTCAGCTTTCTCTCTCATTTAGGTAGCTGAAATTATCATGTACTCAGCTTTCCTGTACAGATTAATAATAATCCTGATATAATACTACAGAAATATTCACCACTACATTGTTAAGGGAGACCAGTAGATAGATAAAAGCTAAATAGAAAAAAAAAAAAAAAAAAACACTATGCGGGTAGAGAGAAAGAGGCCAAATAGATTTCAGAAGAACTAAAAGGTATTATTCAGGAAGATTTTGAGCTGCTTTTATTCAGCATGACAAGACAGTAGAGAATGGTGAGACTCGACTGCCCTTGAATTACAGACCAAGGTTCTACCATCATGCATTGAGAGGAGACTGCAGCAGGTAATCTTATGGCACTAGGGTTAAAAAAGCTGATTCAGGCATCATTCTTCTGCATTATCAGTAGCCTTAAAATGGTCCAATACTGCATGTTTCTCCTCACACCCCTTTACTTTCTTCACAAAGGAGAGCTACTTGTGGGGGGAAAATGATATACTGATATATTGGAAGCTGAAAAGAAGTAAATTTGAGGCTCAGAAAGAAGAATCGCAATGTTGTTGTAGCAACAGACATGCCCATTTGTTTCCAAATGGAACCCCACATGAAATATAAGTATGAAATTAAAGCCAGGAATTATAACTGCACAGAATATGTTAATACTCCAGCCTGCAGATAGCAAAGCCGTGTGTGAATGCATACCAGCTGCAAGTCAAATGACACAGAAAATCAAGTGATGTCTCAAGACATGCAAAGTTTGAAAGCTCAGACAAACTCTCATAAATTCTGCAGTCTCATACATGTTTATCACCTGGCTGTTGTGAAAAAAAACACCCGTTAGATCATTTTATTTCTGTGAAAGTTTTCATACCTGCTATACTTTCCTACCCTGGCAAACTAAACTCAGCAGCTCAGCAGAGTGCCATTACTCCCCACCCCTTGCTTCTTTATTATGCTGTTCATTGGTCCTCATAAAGGTTCCTCCTTTCAGGGGGGGTTTCTAGCTCTACTGTTGTTAACACATGAAAATGATCTCTATGATCTCTAATGTCATACCTCTTTACAGTTAGGTCATCTTCCACCTAGAATATGTTTTAATACACCCTTATCTGTTTTAAACAGATCCCCTTTTTAATATCATGCAGTAAATATTCCTAATAGGTCTATGTGACTTTTTCATTGAATAATAACATTCAGCAAGAGAGAAATATCTGAGATATTGAATAGTTTGTGGTTAGTTGGGTTTCTAGATGTGCATTTGAGTTCCTTCAGGTCAAGGAATGACTGGAATTTCAGCCTACTCACTGGAGGACAAGTGCTCTAACCACCGAGTAGTTGAGTAAAATATATTGCCTCTGTAATGAGGCAATGTAAATTCAATTTTGTCTCTGTTGCTTATTTGAGAAGTGCTTGGAAAACAAACTTTTTTGGGGGACTGATATAATGTGCTATTGTATATATATGCAGTATGTATCCTAATGTATTTTTATTATTTTGGAAAGAATTGGAATTGAAATCTTTACTTTCTCTTGTTCATTTCAAAGCCAAAACAAAAAAAATAATTTAGATAAATAACGTTGACTAGGACTATGGTTGTAATACAACAGAATAAGAATTTCTACAGAGGGACTAGAAACACTAATCACTGGTATAGGTCCAGTGGAGTCCAAAGTAGGTACATTTTGGGGAATTTAATCTGTGAGGATTTGAAGAAAGTGCATTTCAGAGGGCATATGAACTGAAATGAGGTGATTGCAGGATTACATGAATTCTTCACATTGTCTGAGAAAGAATAGAACCAGTATGCAATCTGTAGTCAGATCATTTGCAAAAAGTAGTATAGATGTAAGGAAGACCTGAGACTAAGATCTAAATGTTTTCAATATGTCGATGATTTTATTAGTTATGCTAATTCATGTTATGTTAGAATAACCAGATCACAGACTTTGATGTTTTCAGTATGTCTGAAGACATAATCTTGAAACAGTACTTTAGCCAGAGGGAATTACTACTTCCCTTATGTTATACATGGATGTCTGATTATTTATCACAAAAGATATATTTTTTAAAACTTCTTAAAAAATATGCCATATAAGTCATTTATTTTATCAGCTATTACAAACTACAAGATCCTCTTCTGAGAAATCACTGTCTATTCAGGTGTCCCATATGCTATAACTGCCTACTAACTCTCATGGCACTCCCATATGAAACTTTTAGAAAGCAATTCTTCTGCTGAGATTTTTGTATGAAACAGATGATCACACAGATAACAAGTACTAGAAAATAATTCTCAGTTCATCTTCACTCTATGGACGTAATTCCTCTTTCTAAGCCTCTTCTGATTTCTTTTTATTCTCCAGCTTTAACTGACACTTGAGCAGTGTGATTAACTGTATCAATGTATATGTTTAAAGCTCAGTGAAGTCATGGGGCCCTTCTTCTAGCTGAAATGGCCATTGGATCAGAATTCACATAGCTCAGCGTAAAATCGCCAAGGGGTCCTTTACATATGTACAGCCTCCTACTTCATAATATGCCAAGAGAAGTGAAGAATAGCACTTACAGGGTAAAGTTCACGCACCTCACGAAGGAGATTAAATACTCCTTTGTGTACATCTAATCCATCACAAATGCTGTGGAGCATGCATCCTTACAACATTTTTCATTAGCAACCTTTTCCCTGCTGTTGCAGAGGTTTCTTGAGTACACCAAAGTAGAGATGGAGAATCAGTGAAGATCTTAATGCTTCTGGAAAAGGCTCTGGAGCTAGCTGATGGACTGACACCTATAGGAATTGTATTTAATAAGCAAAAAAGTGTTTCTGTTCCTTCTTTTTTTTCAAACTGTTCCTTATTCACATGGCATTTAATTGTAAGCTTTTGCATCTGCAAGTGCATCTTGCTCTCTGTCAGCTATAAAGGAGGTCAGAACTGCTTCCCTCAAAGAACAGGCGATCTAAATAAATAAAATAGAGGCAAAGTGCCTGGCCAGAAATCACCAGAAGGTTGGTGGCAGAGCTTGGTTGCCTCAACCTCAGTCCATTCCCTGATAACCCTACACTGTTTGGCCTCCGGACGTTAGTGCCCCCAGATCCTCATCACCTTAAAAGCAAACGCCATCCACCTAACAAATCACCAAAGTGCCCGCTGCTCTGCCTTTAGTGCCTTTACGTACACTTCCCTCTAGTGTTAGAAGGGAGCAACTGAACAAGCTTCCTGGAGCAATTAGCTTCCCCCCTTTCTTTTTTTAAAACACCGAGTGTGAACTCTAATTTTCTCTCTTCTGCATAATAACATTAAAATAAATAGGACCTTAAGTATCACAGCAAAGTAAGATTCTATCATTCACTATCTTTCCTGGCCTATTTCAAGCACTAAAAAAACACAAAGTGAAGGTAAAAGGTTAAGGAACACAACATATGCATTAAATTCTGTCAGGAATTTGTGCAGTACAGGTGTGTATTAATACAAGACCTGACTTTCAACCATCATCAAAGATAGCACTGCTGATATGAGTATTTCTAAAGAAGAGTATCTTCGTGTCTGAACATCGGGTAAGGATGAGCTGACAAGCAAAGCCTTTAGCACAATAACCTTAGCAGAAAAATTTAGAGGACGCATTTTGCAAGGCTCTTGTTCTAATCAAGGTCAATGAAGTCACTGAGTTTGTTAAGTCATATCCTGACTTGAAATTTGAAATGGTCCCCAAGAAGTGAAATGCTTCAGGATAGCTATTCTAACCTACAAATGTGAAGTGAAAAAAAAACGCTAACCAAAAACTGGACTTAAAAATAAATCTGAATGTTGCAAATAGAGCATTTGTGCTAACAGAGTCTCTACCTGCATATAGAAAGATCTTCTGCTGATTTTGCAAAATTCATTCAACGACAAGACCAAAAATTTCTCAATTTAAAAATATTATTTTTGCACTGGAACTATTAGGTATGTGATTTGATGGATCACTTCCTGAGACCATTTCTACTAGGGAGACATACTGAAATTAACTAACATGGCATTAGCTATTCTAAACATTGTCTTTATGAAACTTGTTCCATTTTTTTATTTGTTAATCCAAAAAAGTGTCTAATGTTCTAATTAAACTCTTTAAAAAGTCTTCATAGCTGCCTTAAAAGCAGTTAGAAAACAAAAATACAAAGGTTCCTGCAATTCCTCACAGTAAGGTCAATATACAATTTCCAGTATTCTACTACCTTTATTATCTATCTTTTTAACTCCTATTTTCATTCCCCACTGTCTTAAATCCCCACAGACAAGTGTGCTGATGTAAATTAATGCAAACTGTTACTATTCTGACTAGATAGCGTTTACTCCATTCACCTCACATAAATGTCCAAAGAAGATTAAAGATACAGGAGATTTAGCTTCATTATTTAGAGGATTTTGTTATGATTCAGGAACATAAAGAGAACATTTGATTAATACCATTGCAGAGGAATCTTTTGGGATCTGTTTAATTAATAAGGCTCTCTGCCTTATGTTCTCTCTGCATGAGAGCACTGCTTGCAGTTTTAAGATTTTGGGAAATCACATATATATATACAATTTGATTCATAGTTCTAACCAGGAATGAAACATGCAGAATTAGGTTCCAAATTTTGGTGATTTGTCTAACTTGAAAATTTGCAAATTTGAAATAGGTAAGAACTGGATCTGAATCTTCTGAAGAAAGGCAAGGCAGCATTTCTTGGACTGCTAACTTGGTTATTGAAAAAAAGAAATGATGTTTCAGAGAAATTGAAGCTATTTGTGGTTTAGGTTTGAATTAGCAAACAGTTTTGGTCATGAAAAGGAAGAAAAAGAGTTTAAATTTTCATTTTAAGATTTCTAAATTAAAGATTTTGGCACCACCACATGCCATGGTTTAATTTCTAAAACAAGGTACAAAACATCTAAACCAAAAGGAAATCTTCTTGAATTTCTACCACTTTTCTGGGCTTTTGTTTTGACCTAAAAGCTAAAATGCAATCCAGGGCTATATTCACACAACTCCTCATTTCCCTATCTTTCTACTCCTTAAGTATCACTTTAGATTTTACCATTAATTTGTACCTCCAGATAGATAACTGTGGGGTTTTTCAGTCTGTGTGAGGTATAAAATAAGAAAGTCTCTTGAATTCTACAACTACAGAAAGCTACTTGGAGAAGGAAGGCAGAGCTAGAGAGAAACCAAACATATATTTATACATTTATATGTGTGTTTACACATGAAAGTGAAAGGATACTTTAGTCTACTTGACTAAAGGATACAGTGGCATCAGCTGGAGGGATATGGAGCTCACTTCTCAACCACCTGTATGAATTCTGCCTACAAAAATGTTACTACCATTGCATAATTTTCTTTCTCTCTTTATGTGAATTTTGTGACATTTTACTCCAGGAGCAGTTATTTTCAGAGAGATATTACTTAGAGGAAAATGCTCAGCAGTGTGACCTAAGGCAAAACTTACTACTGCGCCTCTAAGTGTGTGCTACACATTAACAGCCTACAAAGCAAACTCCCCTGTTGATAATTCTCCTGCAGAGCTGAATTCTCTAATTTGCACAGGTTTAGTGGTTAAGAAGAAAACTTTGGGTGTGATTCATCTGTTTTAACTGAGGTCCTCTAACAGTTAGATGTCCCAGTCTGGCTACTCATTCTTGGCTCTGTAGAGTCAACAGAGAGAAATAAGAGCCTCCAGCAAATGATTCATGTGACCTGTCTTGCTTACGAGGATGAGATAAAATGGCCTTCTGGAGGTAATTATTTCTCTCCACTGACTGTAAAAGGAGCCAAGGGTGAAAAATGCAGATGTACACTTCTAACTTTTAGATGACTAATTGAGGGTAAATGAATCCTAACATTAGTCCACCAAAGACAGTGGCTGTCACCACAGCCAGATGAGAGGTTGGTCAGAAAGACAATGTCTCTTTCCTATTGCGTGCCAATAAGTTTGTACTGAAGCAGTCAGTCTAACTGGAGGATAGAATCACAGTAATCCTCGTAAATCCCAAATAAACTAACACTTGTTCAACTGGCATTGTGTTTTTTGATGGCAAGGGTCAGTTTCTGGAGAAAAGTTGATAGTTTTTACCTGTGAGATTTGAGGAAAGGGGTTAAAATACTTTTTTGTTTATTTATTTAAATAAGCTAAAAATGTTTGAATAGAAACAAAGATAGGGGAGATCACTTGCAAAACATTGTACTTGTGATGGTAGTTATAAAACTTACAGTAAAAATTTTATTTTCTGTTCATCCAAAAAGGGTAACAGAAAACTTTGCCTGTTAATATACTTACCATCCAGAACCATTGCAGATCTTCTTTTCCACCTAACTAATTAATCATAAAAGTTTTGGCCCTCTCTCCAGTTACCTGAGTTCTATGTGATGTACTAAGAATTTACAATTTGCAACCACTGCACATCGTTGGGATCATCAAAACTCTGAAATATGCTTGATGCAACTCAGACAAATTGATTTTTAATCAGTTTCTATTCTTTCTTTTCTTTCTATTCAATAAAATATTCTATTTTATTCCATTCAGGAGAGATCCAGAGAAGCTAGAGGTCGGTATGTTTTTAATCAAACTTGTTCAAATCATTTTTGCTTGCAACTGCATTTTGCTTAAGATATTATTATGCTAAAAGTAAGGGATGCTTCTAGCATAAAAGTAGGTCAATATATAAAGACATTCTCTCAGTGACATTTTCATGACTTAAAGCAGTAGAACATCCTAAGCTACTTGTATTTTGAATTCCAGTATGGAATTTATCAAGTAAAGATATGAAATTAATATAAGGTCTTCCAGCGTTCAGAAGCGGTAAGTTCTCTCGTTTAAATCTGTCAATGAAAACTTCAGTTCTAGGTATTATTCTGAAAGTTCATCCTAAAAGTTCAAAGTTAGCAGTAGAAATACTCAACTATCTTATTTCTCTTCTCCTCTCAAGGAAAGTTCTTGTACCTTTGCACTGCACTGAATGATACTATCTCTATAACACTGAACATTTGAAAATGACAACTTTAAATCTGCAAAGACTATCAGAAACACATCTGTGGGGCAGTTTATGGGTAGGCTAATATCATTAATATAGACTAAAATGAGCATTAGAGAAAGAAATACAAATGTTCCCAGCTGTTCAATATGTTTTTTAAGCCTGTATTGACCTTAATATTACACATACTTAAAAATTAGGTTCCAGTGGAGAACCAGTTAAATTAACCACTTAGTAAAAAAATGTGAGTTTTGTTTCACCTTTTATTTTCTGTTTGTTAAAAGTTTGCAATGCCATCTTTTATCAACAACCATGGTTTATTTAGAAGCATTACTAAGACACTAGATTTTGAATTTGTTGACTGAAATTATTCATTTTAATTATGCATTATTCTACCCAAGCCTGTTGGTATTGTTCCTGCTCTCTGCCTGTGACACAAACTTTTTGATTGATGAATAATGAATAATGAATGACAGGCAGCAGTCCAAGATTTTAATCCCTTGCAGAAAAATAATACAGAATAGTTCTAGGAATCCACAAACATTTGCATACAATAGACCCTAGTCATGGTGACATTTCTGCACAATGGGTCCCACAAAAAGCCACAAACTTAAGGTAGCTCCAGGTATTGTGGGAAAAATGCAGTCTCAGCTGTTTCTCACAGAAACCAAGTTTCATAAGTTTTTCAGAGAGTGTTATTCTGCTTGAGCATCTCATCAGCCATTTGAGTCTTTTTTGGATGAGTGAATATGATGAATGAAAATATAGTAGAATATGACTATTCATATTCTGTCAAAAATCTCAATAAAAAAGAGATTTTCTTTTACAATAGGTGAAAACTAAGACCTCGAGAAACAATTTCTAATGTCATTTCACTTGGCCCTTGGACAGGAGAAAACCACAGGCCACTTAGAGACTGATGAAGGGCAGTCAGAGTGAGGAAATGTTTGGAAAATGTGTTTGTTAAAGGCTGATTGTTTGAACTGACGATCGTTACTACTTTCACGGGGTGAGGAATTTCTTTGAGAAATATACACTGACTAACATACCACTGCCTCATACAATGGCCTCCCCAAACTGAGAAAGTTTAACAACAAAATGAATACATGGAAAACAGGTGGCAAACCTCAAAATTCTTCTTTGAGTTCCTTCACTGCTGTGGAATTGGAAAGGTTTCTGCTGTCTGAATGTTCACGCTCACACTGTATGTGCTCGTTCTCGGGGTGAGAACGTACCTACAGTGCAACTCTGGAGAACACATAGGTAGCTACAGTTTAATCAACATTACTGATCTGCTTAGGAGGGCAGGGGTTTTCCCAAAGGAAGTCCATGGACAAGTGATTACGGTCCAATCCAGTCATTTTCAGGCATCAGAAAGAGAAATTACTTGTCTGAGAATTTTAATGAAATGCGGATGAATGCAGAAAAATAAATATATTCTTACTCATGCTTCAGAAAAATCTGGTTTTATTCTTGAAGACTCAACCTTTTTTTTTAAAAAAAAAAAATCATTTGAATCCTGCAACACCAGAATCAGATCATAGTAAAGTGAAGCATTCTTTGGAAATGGAAGGAGAGGGTCAATATGTGAACAGTCTGAACAATCTAACATTTGAACAACACCATTTGAGGCTGAAAGACTTCTTGTTTAAAGTTTTCGTTGAGGAAAGTCATGAGCAAAGAATCACAGAAAACAAAGCTGGCGGGAGCCCTGAGTGGTCATTTAATTTTCCTTTGTTGTTCCCAATAGCATGGTCCACAGTATCCCATTGCTCAGAGAGATGTTTAATCTGTTCTTAAAAGCCTCAGTGGTGATTTCACACCCCTCCTTAACTCTCCTGCCTTATTTTGCTTATTATCTGTCCTAAATTTTCTCTGCTCCAGCTTAAGCTTCTCACGCCTTGTCCTGCGTCTGTTATGCATGAGAACTGTTCATTCATTGCTTCTTGCAAAAACCGTTAAGTATCTCCAGGCTCTAGCTATGTCTCTTGAGTTTGCCTCATCTCCAAGCTAGACAAACCTATCTCCTTCATTCTTTCCCCACAAGTCACGTTTTCCTGACTCTTCTGTTGATTTCTTCTGAAATTTCATCTAACACCTACAGTATCCCAAAATGGATGCAATACTTCAGTTGATGAATTGTTTACTATCGAGTAGGATGGAAGGACTGCTTAATGGGCTCTACAACCATACCTCCCATTTATATAGCCTGCTAAAACCCTCTTTCTTCCTGAAGGACAGTTTCTTAACCAGTCTTTTCCTATCTTGATTTTGTGACATTGATTATTCCTACCTAAGTCTAGTATTTTCCACTTTTCCCTGTTGAATAGCTTCCTACTTTTTAAGGCCATTTTTACAGTTTTTGTGATCATTTTGAATTCTCGATCTTCCACAGTGCCTGCAGTTCCTCTTAGCCTCAGGTTGTCTGCAGATTTAATAAACAAACTCTCAATTCCTCCATCTAAGACTTTAATGAAAATATTAAATGGACCCAAGACAGACCTCTGTGGAGCTTTACTCAATATAAAAGCTTTCCAGTCTGACAGTTACCTATTTATAACTGCATTCTGATGACCTCAATCATATTATTTTAGAAAAATTATCAGAGTGTAAGTCTGATCAGTGTAGGAAGGAGTGTTATATAGATACTGGGATGACAATACCAGCATAAAATTTTAGAGATATGAAAGGAAAGATTTAACAAGGAATACAAATTGTTGTTTCTAAAGATCTTCTGTAACTCTTTTTTTACATCTATGAGGTCAGAGCAGTATTTTAGGTCTGGAGTTCTCTTTCGGGAGATAATCCCCTCCTACAGTTAAGAGCAGGGAGGTGTGGATTTGGTGCCATCCAACCAAGGGGCCCCAGTGGTTTGGGATGAAGACCTGCCAAAGCAGAGCTTTAGGGGCCTGGAAAACTTACTAATTAAAACCTGCCCTTCTAAGGGCTTACCCAAGTGTTTTGGGATTGCCACTCTTATACTGAGGTGTAAAGGGCCTTCTGCTAGTTTCAGTGGCACTGGTGTTGTTTGGTGTTTCTGGATCTACATGACTATCCCAAGGCCATACAGCACAACCACGAAAAGATTTGAAGCAGGTTTCAGTGACAGTGTCCCATCCCTGCTCTAACACTAGTTTTCTTTGTCATTATATTTAATAACCAGATAGTTCTGGGAATAGGGTTGTTGTTTCCTATATCTTTATTCTAAAAGTAATCAAACCCAGACCTGCCTGTGACAGACCAGGGTCCTGGTCTGCACGGCACCAAGCATTCCTCCAGAGACAGAAAGCACCATTGCAATTTCACGTGCCTCATTTGTACAGTTGCTCTCCTTTAATGAGATTGGTTTGGTTCCAGATACTTTCCACTATAAGAAATATTGACTAAATAACAAAATGTACATGCATGAAACATAATGGGGGAATAATATCACCACAGTTCGTGCAGCACCAATTAATGTGAACACAGCATCTGCAATGTATTGTTTAATGCTGACTATAGATAGGCACACCTTTGGAAGCACATACTGGTGATTTATCTTGAGGTAATTCTCCTTCTTAATTACCAATATAAAGTACAGTGAGACATATATGAAAATACCTCTCCTGTCCAAATGGACTCCTGGTGGCTAGATGAAGGTTAAAACTCCCGTTGGCTAATTGCCTCAATATAATACTGTTAGCAGATGCACTTATAGTTTTAAAACCCTTTTTATGATGTCTAAGTAATTGCATCAATTTGGCAACCATCTACTTAATTTTAAACAGCTTTAACAGAATGCCTAGAGTTGAAAACAATCCTTGTCAATGCTACATAAATTGGCTCATTTTATCTGCTTTTTTTGTGTGTGTGTGAAAGGGGGCAATTTGAACAATTACTCCACATTGAAAACAGCTTTTGTCACTGCTAAATTGAGTCACTTGAACTGTTATTTACATGTACTATAAAATTTTATTTACTGTCAGAGGATTTTTCTGGCAATTGGATTTACATTGTGACTCTAAGATTTTGTCTAGAGTGAAATGGTTAATTTACTGCCTTTTATTATGCACTCCTAGTTGGCATCAAAGTGATCAAGAACAGACATTTTTTAAATAAAATTAATATCTGCCCACCACTAGTCAGCTAAAGATTGTTGCCACTGTTCATTTCTAGTAGTAAAAGAACATTTTGTGAAACGTAAAAGAGTCATTGATTGAATTTTCACCATTTTCCATCTTGAAGCCCAGCTTCTAGCACTTTGTAGCTATTTCCAGAAAACAGCCTGTACAGTCACTGATTTTGACAGGTTTTTGTTATTGACAGAACTGCCAGGGTAGCTGTGGATTTAGTAATTAATCTCAGATAGAATGCAAAATATCCACTTCTCTTCAGTGACTAGCTCCTATCCATAAAAAAGACACCCTCTATAGCACTGACATTGGTCATGTCACTAATATCCTACCTCTACACAGACGTAAGTGGTTAAGTGGTTGTCAAAAGTGCCAAAAAGACACGTGATGGAGGCTATTTTCCTTGTTCTGCTTTCTGCCACTGACCCCATGGACCAGTGAAAAATTCAGTCTACAAGACCAATTTGTCCTGTGACATCTCGCAAGGTTTACAGACAAAAAGGATCTGTCTGTGCAGTCGTAGGGTGGCTGGCATATACATATATGTCCAAGTTAGGAATGGACATCTATCTGACGAGAAGTTATTTTCTCTGAACTCAGGCCTAGGGTTGAACTGTTAAGTCACAAAGTGAGTGGTCTTAATTAAGACAAGAATTGTAGGAGTTACCTGATGTTTTTAAATACCAGCTAACCCTCCACAGCAGTACAAAATGGTCATATTAGGTTCAGTGAATGAGTTTTGGGGATTTCAGCATTCTTACACTTACTATGATTCAAACTTTTTTGCTAGTTCTGGAAGACAGCAGGAAGAAAGGTTGATTGTGCCTTGGGCTAGTGCGTGCATTTAGTGACCTCTCTTGATCCCATTCAATCTGATTTTCTCTGATAATTCTTCAGTTTATTCTACCTCCATGCTCTGTAACCTATTCTGTCTCTTACAATTTTTCCTCAGTCCTAAGATTGCTCTACCGCCTTTACCTTCAGTGTGCTATGAATTCATTCAATACACATTGCTCTGCTTCCTCTGCTTGCAGTTGTCAGTTTATTGTTTTTTTCTAGCCTGGATATTTCTTGCAGATTCACGTGCTGTTTCATTGATTTTCTGATCACACACACGCTCTTCTCACTTACATTATAGATGTAGCTTGTGGAGAATATTGTCAAGGTTCTTTGCCCTAATCTTCTTGAGGCTGCTGTCTCAGGATTTTGCTGCAAATTAAGTACAGATCTTTGTTTGTTTTCTTTGATGCTGTGGTATGAATGATTCTCTTGTGCTAATGGCAAAACTGTCACAGGCAGAAGAATCTGTTGTGTTTACTCAACAACAGTGGTAGCAAATTGCTATTATTCTGGACAGTTTTACATTACTTTAATGACATTAGTTGTTTCACTACCAGAATCCCAAATGTTGTTCATCTTGCTTCCAAGGATTTCTTTGACCTTCTTTAACTTTTTTTTTCTCTGTTTTTACAACTGTGGTAGCAGAATAGCCAGATGTCATCTCTTCCTTCCAATTTAACTACACGTTTTTCCTCTGTGCTTGCCTTATGCTTACTGCTTAAACATTCTGAGACAGGTATATATAACTTTTAAAAAATAATAACCTACTCTGAACATTTGGGCATTTTCACTGGAAAATGCCCAAATGGATATATAGTGGGTTTTTTTTCCTAAACTGTGTTTGCTACCAGATCAGAGCTCATCCTCCATCTGTATTACACATATAAAAAAAAATTCTCTTTATAGCCCCCCCACTGAAGCTAGGCTACACTGACCACTGAAGCTAGTTGGCATGGTAAGCTAGTTCTTTAAGTCTGAGTCTTTAAAATACTTTGCAGATCTAGAGCCTTTCTACTTTGCTGAAAATCTGATGCACATTTTGGAAGCCTTCCTACACATCATGAATCTGCTGTCATATGCAGACCATCAGGTAGCCCATCTGCACTACTGAAATGCAGGATATTCATGATACATACTCAATAACTATATTCAAGAATATTAAATATATTATTCTTTGAATATCAATATTCAATTCTATAAATGTTGATAGTGAATATTGATATTTAGGAATATCAAATATATTCAAGAAGCACTAGTCTCAGTCAGAGGCCCTGTGTGACCTCACACCCATACTCTGGTATTAAACAGAAGTCCCTCAGCAGAGTTCTCTGAAGGATGATAATCCAGTCTACTTTCAAAATGTGAAAGGTATTTTTATTTCATATTATAAGAAAAGAATATCTTTCAAATATTTTTTAAAAAGGGAATTGCACTGAATTCCCCCTTGAGGTGGACAAAGCCAGCCTTCAGGACTGCCAGGCATAGTCAAACAGCAATAATATTGATTCAAAGCAATTTTTATTTTACTGCTCAGACTACTTTCAACCAGAAAGGCTAAGAAGTTGAAACAATTCCCTTATTTCTTCATCTAATGCCCAAATCACTAAGCGCAAGGTCTCTGAGGAAAATTTTAAAAACACTTCTATACTTCCCTGAAATATTCTGGCTTAAAAGAAACATACTTTGGAGACATTCATCTAGGAAAAAAATGTTCTGCACTGCTCACTTGGTACCTTTGTGATTGGAGCTTTTTCAAGTAGGGAAGCTCACCTTCCTCCTTCAACTGAGTGTTAGAGCCTCTGAAACTCAAGAAACTCCCATAGCCACCCTGATTCTTGCCGCTAGCTCCTTTGTATCATGTCTTAAATTCATAAGAAAGCTCTTACAAATGCTATGCATGTTCCTCTACTCAAATGTAATAATCTGTGTTTATGTTTTGCCTGTTTGGAGGCAGGCAGGGTGAAAGACTGAAAAAGCTTTGGTAGAACCTGATGATAGTCTTCAGCTATAAATACTAGGCAAACATCTCTTTCCATGCTCCTAATGCTTCTGCAACACTTACACTATCAACACGAGGTACAATGGTCTGATATGAGAAAGATGGACAGGATCCAGGCATCACCTGCTGTCCTGGCTATGGTGTAGAATGAAGGTTCTGTACAAATAGAAAGTGATCGTATCAGTAAAATACAGAATCATGACATACCTGAACCATTGGGAATGTTCAGGCATCCTTGACATTAGGCACTTCGGAGTGCTGAGTTTTGTAGTTTAACGCTATTAGAATATCACTTTGTTGTGCATCATTACATTTAATTTGAATGAGATTTTTTTGTGTATATGTGAGATGCAGTGGTTATTTAAAGATCTCTAAATCTTTAGTGAAGTAGTTTTTTTATTTTTGCAGCAGGTGCATCAGCTTTGGTCCTGGTAATTAAACATGGAGTGCCTGTTAGCCTTATAAGGCTGTATTTCAAAAACAGCAGCCATTTGAGAGATGTGAAACTAAAGTAATTGATTATTGAATGGCCTCTGTGTGAACATTTCCTTTTGTAGCACCTATAGTTGAAAACCACTTTAGTCAAATAGGTAACTGAAGGATGTTCTGGATAATTCAAATAGGGACTGAAAAGACCAAAGAAGTTACAGGAATAGAAGTCCTCTCTATGTCCTTGTCATAGCCTCCTTAAATGGTAAATGCTTTTACATCTGCATGAATGGATTTTAATTAAATGTATTCATAAATAGCATACTGAGATGACACATCTTGTTGCAAATACAATCTGTCAGCAAACAGCGTCTGGAAAAGATGTTGCTCTGTCAGCTAAAGCAGATAGAGGAAGCCTCAGCTCATTCCCTTGTGAAGATGAGAAGAGTGCAAACTCGGCTAACTGAAGGCAATCCATACAGTCTCTTATTTCTCCAGGATACATTGAAGGACTAAATCTCTGATCTTAGAGCCAGGCTAACTGTACTGGATTCCATTAACAAATTTCTAATACCCTATGTTAAAAATATCTATCAGTCCATCTATTAACCCATGTTAAATCCATCTATCAGCAGCCATGAGCTGAAGTAGAAATCTTATCTTCCCTTCATCATTTTCCTAAGAATGTCTTCGTGGCAAAAACAAGAATGATGCAGTTATTAGTCAACAATGAAATAATGTGGACATCTGGTACAGGCCTACTTGCATTTTAATATCTAGGACACCTGTTAAGAATAAGATCATTTTGAATAATAAATTTGAACAAATGAAGGGATGATACACAAGAAGAACTGGCTGGGTGCCAGTACCATCACTGACTGCCACACTGTAGATACGTGGCCACCTGCCATATACGGTGAGGGTGTTTCTAAGCAGGGCCAAAAGCAGCTTACTTTCAATATTCACTTTTTCCTATCATTCTTGCTCACAATTATTGTTCTTTTGACTGGCTGCTTTAAATCATCTCAAAAATGTAATGCCAATCACTGCAGTTCATTCTCTGTTAAGCACGCATACTCCACAGAGATTTCCTCTCAGATTACATACCTGAGACAAAGTCAGTTTATATGTGAGCAGGTGGTAGGTGTTCACCTTGCTACTTGATTTGATCTACAGTGCACATTGTCACTGTAACGCTTGGAGTCTGAGACTCTTGAGCTCTACTGTCTGATAAGAATTGCATTTACTATGACTGCATGGATACAGAAGGGAAAAGAGAGATACGGCAGTTTTCTGTGAAAGATACCAAGCCATGAATAATTGCACAAGGTTTATGGAGCTTATTTTTGCAACAAAACAACTGTGGCTTTTGGTAGGTGCACTTAATTAGCAAGAAGTGACATCACCAGTATGTACATTTTTCAGGAGAGAATATTTATTTATTAGGTACGCTAAGTGTTTTGTGTAATACTAAATCTGAGGCAAAGCTGTCCAAACTCAACATCGTATTCCTCCATTTGTGAAGACTAGGGAAGGCCCTTTCTGAAGTCTGGCTACCTTTCCAACACAGTCAGTTTATCAACAATTCTTTCTCTTGTTAAAATTAAATAGTTACTTTCTCCTGAACCCTCTTGGACTTTTCTAAACTGTCAGCTTCTCTGAATGTCTTTCCTAACAAAAGATAATGCAAACATTTTTGTAAACTTGAATACATTAGACATCCAAGATTTGAAAATATTGTCATATCTTTTTGAAAGCATATAGAGATTAATCAAAATTGAAGCCAAATATATAGAGGTGGTATGGCAGATCATGTTCTGTCATCAGTGTCAGGAGTGCGATAAAATATAATTCCAGAAACTATGATCTTTTAAATGAAAACGATTTCTAAACATTTATAAAGTTTCACGCTTAGCCCTCATTGTCTTTTATTATCCAGCTGAAATGCTGCTATGTACACTTAATATTACCTTGAGTCTTAAATATTTCCAGGTGATTTTTCTCTGGCTCAGAATAAGTATATTCTTTAAAAAAGAAATGGAAAAAAGCAAAATTTGGAACTCTGAGCATTATTATATGGCCAAGGTTGCTCTTAGTCCATCCTTGCAGTGTAACACAGTGCTACTTAGTAGTAAAGTGCAAGAATATGTTCTGTAACTTTGATAGACAGTATTGCTTGGGCACTGCGTTGCAGAGCTACTGACCATATGAAACTCTGCTGAATTCAACTTCAAATTCATTATTTATAAAAATTGTGCCACAGATCAGGTATTCTTATTTCCAGATATCTAGGCATATTCCTGGGGAAATGGTATCCTTTCATACACTTTGTTCATTTGTGGAGCTGCCAATTAGGTTTCTGGTTCCTATTAAGGATTGATATATGTATGTTCTGATGAAAAAGATTTCAATAAATACAGCTTGGATTAAGAGGGTCCTTTTTACAAATTTACATATCACCGGTAGCCATAGCCTTGAGTTCATATTCGTGTTATGCTTCATTAAAGGCACAGAAAATCATGATTGGACAAAAGTGCTTTGAGCACTAAGATTAACAGAAAGATACAGCCCACCAAAGCTGGTGTGAAGAAAAGCTCAGTCTCTCAGCTGTAGTCATCAGTGAAGGCACCTCATTTTCCCAATGCATATAAAACTACACAAATTGCCCACAAGATGCTGTCACTTCCTTTTTGCATGTGGAGAAGATGGGCCGAGTGAACATTAACTGGATTACAGCCCACCCCAAGTTAATATCCAATCAAAATTCATCTTAAAATCAGGCATCTATCCTTTTAAATGTAATTAAAACTGCAGAGAAAATATGCTAACTTCCCCTAAATACACAATGGAGAGTACAAGACATCTCTGAACACCTCCAGAGAGCAATTTAGGGATGCAAAATTAAGCACTAACATCTCTCAACTGAGTGTATATAAAGAATCAGAGTGCTGCTTGTCCCCACATGGTTGAACAGGCAGTCATCTAGAGCCAACCACTAGCAAATCCTAGGCACGGTCTCTCAGCACTATTCTCAGTAGTGCTACAAAATGCAGCAATGCTGTCGCCTCTCTTCCTGCAAAGCAGCCTACCAGCTTGAGAGCCTTTCCTAGCAAACGGGAACTTTTCAAGAGAGCTCCTGAAAGAGTTCGTGCCTGAACTTCCTGATTCTAGGAGAATGCTCTAACATAGGGACATGAGGCATTCGGGGTAGAAATACTCCTTCTTCTCCCTGTTCAGTCTGGACCACTATAAAGCCACAAACATGACTCTTGAGCTGGGGAAACAGCAGCTTGAAAGAGTGTGATTTTAATCCGGAAGGTCTTATTTAGAAGAGTCATGTGATGTCCTGTACTCCCTGGTCTGCTTTTGTCCTTCAGAGATCTACTGCAAGATGCATAAACGCCTTACGTGTGGGTATGACTCTGACCTGCCAGAGTATGCATGAAGTAACTTTATACATCCAATTAATTCTGTCTGATCTATGGAGAATGTGACTTTCTTGGACTCATAACAACATTACTTCATTGACTGTATGTTTGCAGTAGTAGAGTCTGCATGTCTAAATAAGACCTCTAACATTTTTAATAAGCTCCACTGCAGATGAGCAAAGAAACAATTCCAAATGATAAAAAATTAACAACAAATAATATTCAAATAATAATTTAGAAAAGATGTCTTATTCATTGACAATGAACAAGAAAAAGAAGAGGAAAATTTTGACCTCAAATGTTTTATTAAAACTCAGCAATCTCTAGAAAATCCACATATCATCTCAAATATTATGGTCTTTGAGCTTGGCTGTATTTCACTTTACAGCAACTTTAGACTAGAAAAAAGATTAATTAATTATAGAATATTAATACCTGTGAGGAATGAAAATCTATTTAAGGTAGTTCCATAGACAGTGGGGCCCTATTTTTAAAGAGACTAAAGTATACATGTAAATGAGTTAATTAGGCTACTCAGATGTGTAAAGCTCTGCATTCGTTTAAGTCTTTGTGGTATCAGAATACCGGTGTTTCTCAGATCAGTTTAATCTCAGATACCTGTGTATACACATATAAGAAGCATATCTCCTTTTAACCATTTAAGAAACAAATATAAACATGTCAAAGTCCCCAGGGCATGAACTTAAAAATGTAATTGCTGCTTTCGCTTCAGGATGCTTCTTTTGGCTTTTAAAATAAAAGTGCTCAGATGGTGGCTTAGATATAAACTTTAATGGAATTGGGGAACTTTCATCCATCCCAATGGCCATATCCTGCTGTGCTGACTGCAAACATGGTTTCTGCCTAGGACCAATAGGATAGATTTAGCCTCCAAAGAACTGACTCCAAAAAGCTGAACGTTGGCCCTCCGCTGTGGTGCTGCGCAGTGAGTAAGAGGACAATGAGCTGACGGCACTAGAGAAACTCTGGCTTCATAAGCAGTATTAGATGAGGTAAAGGCCCTCTCTCTAGCTACCCGACTTGAAAATTTACTATATTAGTGGTGTATGGGAATTCTATCTTTCCTGTCCTGAAGGTTGTAGTTCTCATGCTGAGAGGACTGCCTGGTTATAAATGGGCACAGGAAGGAAACTAGCCCTTTATTCATTTTTTCTAGGCTGTTGTAGGACTTTTTTTTCCTTTGCCTCATAGCAGAAAGGTATTCACCTCTTTCAGAGGTTATTTTGATTTTATTTTCTTTTTTACATATCGCACTGCAGCAGAGGGACTCCAGGTTTTGCAGAGAATGTAGTCTGTTTAACCTGGAAGCTATAAGGCTTCTCTGGAAATATTTCCTTAATGCAGCAGAGTTTGACTTGGTTTGTTAGAAGATCTGCTGCAAAGGGAATTCAAAAAAAAAAGCCACTTTGATAAAGCAGTCAGTTGCTTTCTTACAACCACTGCCATTAAACAGAGAAAAAAAAAACAGCTGCGGCTAATAGGTAGGAGCACAGATAGATAACCATCCATTACTAAAAACTAAAGTAGCAAAATAAAACTTCCCATATAAATCCTGAGTTTAAAAGGAATCTGCTGCTTTTCACAGAAAAGTGGGTATATTTTGACTTCAGAATTAACATATACGTTTACGAGTCTGCCAGACAGCAAAAACTTATAGAGGGACTGATTTCTTCATTGTATTGATGACTTGATGACTTTACTAGTGGCTTAATGTCTCGCGAACATCATTTATCCTCATAATTCTTTGAAGATATTAGATTAGTTTACAGAACTAATGTTAGTTCTGAGATTTTTACTGCACACCTTTTCAAAATGAGATCTGTCACCTCTTGTAAGATTAACTTAGTGTCATTTAAAGTTTTCAGAGAAAGAGACAAAGTTATTTTCTCAGTTACAAGACTTAAAAATATTATATTGCATCTGTTGGTACCTCACTGCCAGCTCACTTAGGCCAGTGATTTTCTTTGCAATATAATGTCAGTCATGGCCAAGAGATGTCTATAATTGTTCTTCTGGCAGCTTGCAGAGAGAAGGAAATCTACCTCCTGGCCATCAGCAATGGTCAGAGCAACTCCTACAGCCATCTAGTGTGGCATTAGGAGGCCTGAGCGGACTGGAAACTGTCCTAGGCATTACTGACTGATGGCAACTGATGAAAGGAAGGCTGTAACTTGTCATCATTTGAGCCTTTAATGGTGTTTTCAGAGTGGAAAGTTTGGTTTTTGAAGTTCAGAAACAGATGCTTTATATGGCTCTTCCTTCCTTGATTTCATAGTGAAAAACAGTGGAAGTGACTTAGATTTTGCAAAAATGACAATGGTATATATTGCATTTGCTTTGTTGAAGCTTAAGTTGTTGGAAACTTAGGAAGAAGCAAGTCCTAGATGCTAAGTTCAATTATTTTATAAAATATCCTGCCATAATTTTACATAAAGATATACAAACTAATACTAAATAGCAGTTAAACATGAGATTCCTCCTTGACACACATTGATTGGTGCTGATTGGTGTACAGACTCCTGAAAAAAGGGGCATGAGGATACTTCAATGAAAGTGAAAATTTCAGTAATATTTCTGCCATTGAGAGCCTAGCTGCTTTATCTCATAGCCCGATCACCAGATATACCCACCAGGAGAATTTTTTTTCTTCTAGTTAATTAGCTGTAGAAAACAGGAAACATATTTTTTAATATCTATGAAAGAATAACTGAAAACGTTTCCCAGATGGAAGCTTCTCAAATTCTCTAATGTCTCTTAGTTATTGGCAACTTGTCCATTTTTCATTTTAGAACAATTTCACATCATTCCACCCACAGCAAAGAATTGATCTCATTTTGACACACATTATTAAAGATGTTGTGGATGAAATTCTGGCATTATTGATTTCAGCAGGCATTTTGCCAGTGATTTAAGCAGAGTCAGGACCTGACTGTCTATAATGCCTGGAGCTTTACAGTAAAATTAAAGATGTTCACTCCTCTCACCAGAGACAAATCTGCTCCTTTATTCAAAATTCTAGTTTCTGGACAACGCGGTACCTTTTGAGATAAAGTTCCCTGTGATAAAAAGAAAGTGATACACATGTTTTTAAGGGCCCTACAACAATTTATTAGTGGAACTTACCTTACAAGGTTTCACTGAACTTCACAAAATTACTGAAAATAGTCACATAATTAATATGAAAATCCATAATCATTTCAATTTGGGTTAAATAAGAAAAGTTTGGAAGAATCTAAACCTTCAGACTGTAGATTATAAAGAATATTGGCAAAGGTAATTTGACCACAGTATAATGTTAGTTTTAACTGCATCTTCTTGAGAATCTGAGCAACTGGAAGGATTGTAAGATACTGAAAAAGGTATTAGAATTCAAATCTATTAAAATTATTCATCTACATCCCTTTCATTCTTACCTTTTTGAGGTTTAATATTCTTCACTGATCTCTTGAAACATATATGTTGGAAATGTACTTTTGAAACATGCACTAGTATCTTAAAATGTGATAATGAGATAGTTGCCTTTATTATTCCTAATCACATATTTTCCATTTTTATTCTGATGGAAATAAAAGGAGATGCAAAACTCCTGGCCTGTAGGAGAGATTGCCAAGAAAAGATAGTTGAAGAACTAAGCAACAAAAGAGGATACTTTTAGTACAGCTGAATTTCCTCTCTCCTCCAGTTTCTTAATAGAGCAGTGTTTCCTAGGAGCAGACTTGTAGAGGGAGGCACTGATGACAGATTCCCATGACTAGATAACTTTCATTACTATATAAATAAATTAGTTTTTTATGGATAAATTAGTATTTGCTTATATCATGTTAACTTCTGCCAGCATGGCTGAGGTTCTTTATTATGCTAGGTACTATATGAGTGAATAACAGAGTGCTAATGTTATCGCAAGCTGCAAGGCTGAATGTCTGTTTGGAATGGTCACCAAGACACATCAATCAGTACTAGAATTCCTCTTTATCTCAATTATCATCTTACATATAGTCTCCTGGCTAGACTGACTGTTGTGTGTCTTAGAACAGATAAATCACCCCACTCACTCCATCTGTGCAGGCAAACAGTTGTTGCTACACCATACACTCAAAGGGTCTGACTGGACATTACTGTGCATGTAATATAACTGTCCTGTGCACACATAGTCTACGTGTCTGAGATGATGGAGATCCCTCGAGAAATATTGCACCTATGGCTTCCAAAATCCTCATGTAGTTCTAACAGCTATTCATGGAATTACAGCTGTCAAAAGGTAGTCAAGGAAAGCAAACAAAACAAAATAGATGAGATGCTAGGGTAGGAAGCTGAAATTTAAAGAAAAGCAACAAAGTTTAAAAGAAAAATTAATCTTTGTCCAACTTGTTTCAGATTAAAGGATGTCAATTTTAGCATGATACAATGAGAAGAGGGAGGGCTGTTAACTTGAATACATCTGTGTTTATAATCTGAAAAATGACAATAAAAAAGACACTCAATAGTTTCTATTTCTGTTTATCCAAAATATGCTGAAAGTATTCTAAATAAATGATTAACTGCTTTCTCTAAAAAAGGATGAGCAGAGACGATATCGATCCACTCCAAACCTGTGGGCAGTTTCATTCTATCGCACTTGAAGCACCAGCAGAATCTGCCTGATACCTGCTCTACAAAGTCTGCCTCACAAACAATTACAACCCACACCAAACTTTTGCATGTTACTATCACTCTGCAAATAAAGCCAGCTCTTCTGAAAGCTCTTCTTTTTCCTTTTCTTTGGGTGTTGTATGATCCTAGTTAAGGTCACAAGAAGGTACAACTATTATTTTATTCAGGCATTTGCTAAAAGCCACTGTTATTATATTATCTATAAAAATTGGTCTAATATTTTCAAGAAATTGTGAGGAATTAACAAAAAGTTCCTTATTTTCACTAATTTATCCAAATCAGTTAAAGTAGAAATAGACTTTCCATAGAATACAAAGAGTTCAGATTTTCCTGCTTCTCCCAAATTTTAAATAGTGGAGTATGGAGTGCTGGTTCTGTTCTTTTCATCAAAGAGGAAGCGTTCCAGCAAACTTACTGGTCTGTCCAATAACCACTGAGTGACAATGGACATTGCATACACTCCAATAAATTGTCAGACAGAGTCCAGTAAAATCTACAGAAGTAAGTAGCCCCAAGCCTTACCAGAAATTTATGTTGTTCCAAATAGATTTATCTTGTTGGGGTACCTGAAATTTAGCTCAAGGTATTTCTTAAGCACAAAGGCAATGGTAAATCTCACCATTAATCTCAGGGGAGAATGATGAAGGTACATCAGCTGGCGGCAAATACAACAAGTGAATGATTCTGTATAGCCTATTTATCTTTCTGCCACCCAGCTCTCCTGGCCTGCAAATATATAGCCAGAGTATTTGTCCTTAATGCTGATTGTACCATCAGGAGCAGGATGAAGTTTTCTTTACATAACTACTGAATCTTAACACCTAAGTATACATCTAAATATCTTACTGTATTTTTTTCCTGCTGAAAGGAGCACACGGCATATATCACATCACTTACCGATTTTGGCATAGTGCATTAGGAGAGTCTCTTCAGATTAAGTTTTGCTTTACGTTTTTTGAAATATTGAGCTTCTGATAGAGAGCTGAAAAGACTTTTTACAAGCAAGAAATTAGCAGTCTGTTAACTTACAAACCAAATTTCATTTCATTATGACTGTAAAGATAATATTTGTTGAATTTCTTTGATCCTCTTGTGTGTAAATATAGCCCCAGCTAGAGCAAATCAATGGTAAAATATATTTTTGATACATATCCCCTTGCTACCCCAAAGCTATCTGTTTCAGGAATATCTAGGCTAGCAGTTTAATAAACACAATATGACACAAATCTCTCTAATTGCCAATGAAAATAAATTTATTCAACTGACAAAAAAAGAGATCTGCTTGGCTACATCAACCCCATGTTATACACATATTAAAGGAGCATCATATGTTGAAAAATATGGAATCAAGTGTATAATATCTGTGGTACTGTCAGATAACAATCCAAAAGGTATAAAAAATAGTTTATGCTATGTTGCTGAAACCGTTAAAATCAGATGATTAGCTGAGTATAAAAAGCACATGCAATGTGCGTGTGTACATGTTTTGGTTTCATATTCTGCAGTCAGATTCTGGAGTGTTGTTCCCTTGAAATAGGCCTACCAAGGACCCTGGCAAATGTTATTCCACACATAAAGATTATTAATGTTTCTATGTGGGTTCTATGTGGGTTTGGGGAATTCATGAATAAGACCTATCTACCTGCAGATAGGTAGTCCTTTTCTCACCCATCCAGTTTCTAACAGAAGTCTTTGCACAGAGACAGTACACTAGTGCATGGAAGGGTCTGAAGGTCTTTATTGTAGACCATGAACACATTTGCTTAAACTGATTTTGAAATTCACAGAACTTTTGTGAATATGTACAAACTAATAGAAGTTTATGCACTAAAGGATTTCACAAGCCTTCTCAAACATCTGGTCGGGCAACTGCCAAGAACTCCTTGAAAACTCTTAAAGTTTATGTGCATTCCTCACACCCTGCTATAGGTCACTGAGTTTGCCTGCACATTGTTGGTCAAAATAAGACACATCTGCCTCTTGGACTCTCATACCAGTAATTTTCAAATCAGACAGTGCAGCTAATACTAAAACATGTCCATCACTCTTAACCCCCCAGAGCAGTGTGTTGGAGAGTTGAGTTTCCCAGCTTCCTACTTCAAAAGATTGTAACATCTGCACGAAGGAATGCCTTGACATTTGAAAGTGACTTTAAAAACAGCTTTATCTCATGGCAGGCTAAGGTGAAAGCAACCAAAATATATATCTGCTAAATACAAAGCAGATAACAAGAATTGCAAAATATGAAACCACAAATGTTCAGAAATGAAAAGAAATGAGCCTATATCTGTAACAGCTATCTTATACTTTCATAAGCACTTAGCAAGTTAACAAGTTCCAATGTTTTTCACCATAAAAACTCTCCACATTCATCCATGAAATGCTCAAACTTCAGGCTGAAACTCCTTAATATATTATATTTTATATTCAAATAAAAAGTGCATCAACCAGCATAACATATATATATATATATTTGTATATATCCATGTATTTATATATGTGTACATATATAGAGACCGTGAGCCTACAGCCTTAGACTGGGAACAGACAGCATAGTAACCAGTCACTTGGAACAATAGTGCATTTAGAGTAAGCTGTCCCCAAACTCTTTCTTGGAGGGACAGGGGGACAATGGCCTGCTTTTGGTCAGTCCTTTCTTCTTCTCCTTTTTGTTAGTTTTCTCAAGCAGACTTTGCTTGATGTCATTATCTTCAGAGAATGCCACCATCCACTTCTTCAAGTAGGCTGCCAGCTGCCAATTGCCTAGCATCCCTGGGAAGTAGCTGATAGTACCATTCTCAAAAAGCAAGAAGGAGGGAAGGGGAAAAAAAGTTCTAGGATTAATTACTCTCTAGTTAAGAGCAGAAAACACATTTATTGTAACATATTTATCATCTCACAACATTCAAAAAGACCTATATCTTGCACTCTAAATAAAAAGCCAGGGACTCTATTCTAAGGAGCTTGGATTTATTTCATGTGCAGTGGAATGAAGATGACAGGGAGGACTTTAAGAGGGAAGATGGAAGTAGAGAAAGGTAATCACATAATTTCTCAGCAGAGCTTTGGGTGCAATACAGTGGAACAGAAATGAAGCATTTGATTCATGTTTTGCTCAAACAAGTGTCTTTATTTTTTGTAAATGTCACAGTAGAATCGAGCCTTTTAGAGTATCTAAAGCCATTGTCCTATTTTCACTAGAAACAGGAGGAATTTTTTTACTGATCTCCATGGACTTGGGCTGAAGTCTTAACAGACTGGCTGTGACTCACAGTTTCTGTCAGATTTAACTCTGGCAGTCAGAGGTTAGCAGAGAAAGCAGGAGCACAAATAGCACTCCCATGGCTCGCTCACTTCGCAGCCTGGTATATTAACTTAAATTGCCATCCATTTCTGTTCAACCTAATACAGAGGCTATGATCTGCAGCAGAGGAGACACAGAGCTGCTGCCCATTCTACCACCTCTGCTGTGAGGAGACAAACGCTGGCAGAGAGACGGAGTGACGATCTGGGGGAAAGGACTTGCTCAGCAGCAACAGCACAACAACAATCACAAAAACTCGGGGAGGGTCATGAATCAGAGGCCGGAAAGATGCAACCCCATGTGCCCTAACATCAATGAAGCACTTTGCATACACGAGCAGCGTTCAAGGAAGGGCAGACAACAGTAAATGAAGCAAACAAATGAGAATCATTAGGGAACAGCACAAAAAGAAGAAGCTAGATGAAAGCGATAAGGGAAATAATTACTTAAATCTTCTCCCTCTTTGTGTATTATATTAATTTGCATGGTTGTTATTTTTGTGAGGAGTTATTTTTCCACAAGGAGTCTGTCAGTTTTCATTAGCCCCTGGACAAGCAATTCTCAGCCAGCACAGATGACCTCTAATTCCCCTCCTCAAAAGGTGTCATTCCTTCACTTGAGGCTTTGCGCAGCACGTTTCTCCGTTTACGTAACCTGATGGACCAAACTGGCTGCACTTGCGATAAAATAAAGGACTTGATCCTCAAGTAGTGTAGATCTGACTCCACCGACTTAAGTAGAGGTTCACTGATCACTGCTCAGCATGAGGCACTGAATTTTTTTACATTAGAACCAACAGCAAAGATTTTACTGTCCCCATTAAAATTCTTCTGTTAAAGACATAAAGTACAGCAATTAAATATAATTAAAACTATCCAACATAAATATCAATACATTTTGTTGCATCAGTGTGAAAACACCTTTTACTGAGCCCTAATCTTTCATCTCTTGTTTTAAAGACATTGATTTATTAGTTTACAGCTTTGGTAAATTCAAAACACTTGATGCTTATACTTCTTATATCTGACTTCTGAGTCTGGCTTTTCAAAAGTACTGCGTAGTTATTTTGATAGTTACGCTAGATTTAATTAGAAAGTAGTTTTCCAAAAGTTCAGATACTGCAGTTGTATTATGTTAGTGTTTCCCTCTTTTATAGTAAGTTCAGCAGAGACTGAACTACAGCTTTAAACATTGTTTTGATACATGTAAGGCAGTGTGATTTTTTTATCACGGAAAACCAATTAATACACATCAGTAAGAAAATCCTTAGAAAAACAAAGCCCTTCTGAAGGATAATCCCTCTCTTCAATAAAATCTTCCTTATTCCCCAGAGCCTTTAGTTTTTCCTTTTCATAGAGACATATAAACCCATTTGTAAAATATTTCATGATGAGAAGATAAAGGTAAAGGTAAAAAGGGAGTTAATGATCTTACTATAATTTGACTTCAAACAAATACTCAAAGCCAGTTTTAAAGCAAAAAATTGCAAATACATACAGGATTAATAGCTATATCTCTTTACTAGTATCTTTAAAATATAAGTCATAATGTATTGCTTGCTCTTCCTGCATTCCTATAAACCAAAATGTTTTCAGAAAGAATGGTTCTGGCACATGGTCGTATGTAGTTTTTGCTGAATATTGTTTTCTTGAAGTGTTAAAGATACAATTCTATCAGCATTTGTAAGCAATTCAGCTCTGGTTTTCTGTGTAATTGATGCAAATGAAGCATGTAATAATGCTTTGTCAAATGCATGAAAAATGGCTGTAGTATTTTCTAGTTATAGGACAGATAAGAATAAAGAGACTTTGAGAAGCTAAAGAACAGGTTAATAACATGCTACTTTTTTCATTCTTCCAGTGCACAGAAGTGCTTATGCCTTGTCTGCCTCCAAGCCTGAATATGTATGTCCACCTTAACATTTTGCAGCAAGGTAGTTTTGCTTCCTAGAATACACAACAAATAGACCTAGTTTATTAGAAGCTGTATGGTTGATACCTACATGCCATGTGCATTTGCTGATGATTGTGGGCAAATGCACTTCTGAGTAGTAGCCACATATTTAAATCATCACTATATTAACTGAAAAGCATCTCTAAATGTAGACATTTTATTATATATATATATATATATGTATGAATGTATGCATATGTGTGTATATATATATTTATTTAGTGAATCTACAAAAGCGGCAGCTTAGAGCACAAACCATTGTCAAGTCTCAGTGTTGAAACTCACAATTAATAAGATCTCAGAAATTCAGTACAGGCTGGAGCATAAACACTGAAAAATACTCACAGTGCAGGGAAGACTATATAGAGTTAAAGAGGTAGGATCTGAGATAATAAAAAGGTTAAAAGGTCCACTGCCAGTATAATGGTTTTAATATCTGACTTCCTCACAAGTAAAACTAACAGAATCAGACTCTCAGGTCCTGGGGTAGACAGCAGGCCTCCTGAGTAGTTCTCAGCCGAGCAATAATTCTCTAGGTGATCCTGCTTGAGCAGGGGGGTTAGACTAGATGATCTCCAGAGGTCCCTTCCAACCTCAACCATTCTGTTATTGTGTGTTTTATTCTGTGAATAAAACTATATTTTCTTTCACTTGAGTTTAAGGAAAACTTGCTTTACAGTGCCAGTAATTCACTTTTCTCAGAGATGACATGGCTTTCTACAGATAGTAAGACTTCCTTTTTGACTAAGGCATTTCTCTACTCCTGGAAGGTCCTCTAAGCAAACTTACAGAGTTTTCCATATAACACAAGGAAATGAACTGGCTGATGAACAGATGCATGATATTGTTGCATTTCCCTTCCCTCTATACTGAACCCGAGATGGTACAGAAGCAAAGGGTTTTTTACTGTGGTATTCGTCAGATTAACATTCAGTTCCAGGATGAACAAGGCATCTTCCATGTGCTGCATAACAAGCACTTAAGAAACAGGCAGCATGATGGTTTTGGAGTTGAGCTTTGAACTTTGTGTCAAGATGGAACATACTGAATGCAGTTGCATATGAAGTTATTTAATAATCTGATCTGGAAGCTGAATTTTGTGGCATAGTGTATAATAAATATTGAACATGGAAAATGTATCCAGACATTCTGAGCACTTCTGCCCATGAGTTCAGGACAATCCTTCTAAAAAGCTATCTAATTTTGACCTTACTGAAATAGGCAGGCAGCCAACTAGTCATCTGCACATACAGCTACATATAATGCACATGAATGTAATTTGTACATTCAGACTAGTTGCATGTGCACTTGTGGGCATCCATGGATTAAAGACCTAGTGTGCAGATTGGATTTAAGTGATTAAAAATGAAGGCAAGGGTCATCAAAGCTCAGTTTACTCCTCTCTGGAATCCAGTGGTGGATGATTGTTTTTCTAATGCCTCATTTTAGCTATATATTGAAGAACAGATTTAAATATTGACCAAGAGATGTTCAGATTTATTTTTTTTTTTTTTTTTTTTGGGGGGGGGGGGGTTGTAATTGATGTACATGTTGCCATATCATGCATTAATATATAACTTTCTATGGTAGCCTCTGAACTGAAGAGGCCAATGCCTCTTTAGCCTCTTTAGCCAGAAGGATATTTTCTCTGCGTGAAGAAGAAGCACTTTACCTAGTTTAAAAACTGTTCATCCTCAGGATTTATAGATTCTTATGTGAACACGAAGGTGAAGAGTAGACATACAATATTTTCTCACCACGCTTCATTGCATATGTCAAGAACAAAATACAGCCCAACAGCTTTTGTGGGAACCTTTTAAAAATTGAAGTGCTACTGCCATAAGACTAAGGAAGGAGAAAACAACTGAAGGAAGGTATATGATGCCATGTAAACAGTCCTGACTACGTCGTGACCTACTCCAGCCTCTTTTTCAGACTGGAGGACAACTCTCCATAACTCACAAGGTAGAGAATCTTGCTAAGGGATCTTCCTCTCTCAGAAGGTCTTCACCTGGTTATTAGCATTACAATGGGCAATTGGATTTAAAAAAGTGGAAGCTCTTTTATTCTTCAATCTCTGTAACAAGGTCCTTGGTCCCATATGGCTGTACTGTGCAGTGTGTGTGACAAGCTGCAAACTTGAATTCCTTGTCCTTTAATTGATAATTAAACTTTAAATACCAGCAGTGCATGTGACTGCTTTTAGATTGAAGGATGGATTAGGGAAATGTATTGACTTGTTTTCCCTTTCAGTGAAAACACTTTCCATGCAATCTATAGACAAAAATGAGCAAAGAGTCAGGCAATGCTGCTTAACAAACCCATTTACTTTAAGTGCACTTTACTGCAAATACCTTGTTCCTGAAAAAGTATATTGCTTGCATAGATATAGCATAGTGGTTCAATTTTTGAAACTGGAAAGCAGATGAGCTACCTTCCTTGGGGATGATTTTGTAAAATTACATGCTGTAGGTGCAATCTGGTCCATTCTTTGTCAAAAAACAAAAGCATTTTCTAAATGTATATTTGTGAGCCCTGGGGATGAGTCATCTCTGGCAACAAGGATTATGTGTTCAGACATGACAGAGAAATCATCTACCTCTTTCTCCAGCTCCTGAGCGCAGAGCTCTAACTGCAGAGCAGCATGTGCTAGACAGCACAGCACAGTACATGAAAAGCAGAATCATCCAGAGCAGCAGCTCCATGCCCCAAGGCAGAATTTGTACCACTTGTAACACTGCCTGCCCACTCTCTTAAAAATGTGTTTCTGCAAAATCTCTGACAGAGGTGGTGATCCCAGGCCCCTCCTTTACCAGTCTGACCACACTCCCATTCCAGTAACAGCAGCCTGTCAGGAGAAAAGCTGTACTGTGCCACAAAGAGCTGGACATCCATTTCACCCCAGGGGACAACTATGTGACAGGACCAGACCCTTCCCTCCTCCCAGGTGAAGAGGAGAGACTGTGGTCTCTCCTGTGATAGTACTGTGAGGCGCAGTCCACCTGGCCCTTTGCCTTTTCGGGCCTGGGGTCATGCTCATCAAATGCTGAGCCAGGAATGGCTAGCTGGCCCCGATCCTCTTAGTCATGATATGGCTATGATGGTATAAGTCTCCTTCCCTTTCCTACCAACCAGCAATGGCCAGCTCAGCAACCACACCTGGAAAGGCAAGAGAATTTTTTTGCCAGAGCCAATATGCTAAAAGTCACCATCACCTGGGCTAAAAAGGCTAAAGAAGCCTTTTTAGGCTAAAAGAAGTGGTGTTTGGGGTACAGTTCATTCTGCAGTACACACAAACCCTGCCATTGCCTGCCACTTGGCTTAGCCCCAGTTCTCAGTCTACTCTTTTCCACCATGCTCCCACTGCTTTCTTTCTGTTCAAGGTTGCTGACAGGCTAGACATTGGCAAAAGAGACAATGACCATGAAGAACCTCCAGAGATGTGTCCAACTCCTTATCCAAGATCATACCAGAAACAAATGTTGGAACAGTGGCAGTCATGAAGGGATGATTTTATGCTATCCTTTTAGAGGAAGACTCTGTGGACTATGCCTCTTCTGTTTGGAATAAGTTAAGTTCAGAGAGAATCGGAAAAAGAGCCATTCATTTTGTGCAAAACAAACAAACAAACAAAAAAACCCATAAAATTAATATCTTCCCAGATCTATCTTGAACATTACTGTCTCTGAACCTGGCTCTCCCACAAGCCCAGTCAAGTGAAATGTGCTAGCTGCAAATAGCTCCTGAACAAAGATTAAAGCAAATACGGACAAGTGACTCACAGCTGAGTTGCAAGAAAAGATGGCTATCTTGATGGGGGGCATCAATGTCCTCCTTCTGTAGAGTTTAGTACTGTTGAGGGGCAATGCTCAGTGGCCAGTAGGCCACAATTAATTTAGAAAGTCTTTTGTTCATGCAGGAGAGCATCTATTTTAGTCATCTGTCTTTCATGGAATCTTTGTGTCTGTACTGAGGGAGCTGAGTGCGACTCCTCATAGACATCTCATTTCAATGGTTTCTGCAGGGGTGGAAGAACATCAGTCTGCCTTGTCCAGTGCCTTGGGTGACTTTTTGATGATCACAACATTCTGAGGACCTGGGATACTGCTTTTTGTCAGTCAACTGTGATGGTCTGTCTATGCCTCTAGCCTGACTGAATGATGTCAAGGACAGTTTGATTTGGACCATAACAATCACATTTAGTCTCTTGCCAGGAATAAAATGCATCCTTTGATCATGTCATCTCTGAGAACACATGAAACCATCCTTTCCCATAAGTAAGGAGGATGTAGGGACCTCTCTTCTCACACTCCTTTGCCTCTGTTGTGCATGCTGTGGTGCTGCTAAACTCTGCTGACTCTAGACCAGATTCGAGACAATTCCCATAGAAGACAGCATTAGTGCCCTAGGTCCCATACCTAAAAAGATGATGGAGACATATCACGGATCCTGCCAATATACCTCAGAATCTTTGAAAGGAAAAGTATATATGTATCCCACCCTTTGAGTGCATCTAGGTAGGATGTATCCATGGAAAAAAGTGCTGTATAGACAGGCTATATAGATTGCCCTGTATGGACCACAAAGCATGGACTGGCCTTAAAAGCATAATGCTGAAAACTAACAGCCCAGAAAACAGCCTATGGCCCATACCCCACTTCCCATACACCTTTTTAAGCTACAAGGTTATGGCCTGAGGTAGGCAGCGTTTATTTTGTAGGGCCTTGCAGGATCACTAAGTGTGTGTGGCATACACTGGTGTGGGTCACAGCAATGATAGAAGAACCTTGCTGAAGATGCCAGCCAAGGGTACAGCCTGCTCTGTTTTATAAGCTTTTAAATGCTTTTCATTACCATAGACTGGTCTGCTCAAAAGTCTCATGACATTTGGTATGTACACCCTGTCCTAAAGCACAGAACAAAGGCATTCAATTTAGCATGCTGCTCAGGATGCTGAAGTACCACTGCTTGACAAAATGGCTCATTCAAGAACATATTATGTATGTGTCACTGCTCTCCGCAATAAATGTGGAAGGTTTTATAGTGTATTTGATAAAAACTTGACTGTTTTCTTTTTTCGTATCATTTAACTAAAATTTTAAATTCAGAGCTGCTTTCTAAAATGCACAATGCAAATAGAAAAGAACATGGGGAAAATTTCATCTCTAGCAGAAAAAAAAATCAGTAAAAACTCCTGAATGTAGAACAGGTGGGCGGCACCTAGAGGCTCTGTATAGCCCTTGGTGACTGTTATATCGTTTCCATGCTTGAAAGGGGAGAAAGGAAAACATGTCTGTATCATTTTTGTACTTCTGTTACTTTAGGGCTCTTGACATTGTGGGGCCTGGGGTTACTGTGCCTACACTGAAGGTTAGACCTAATTCCCGAATTGTCCACATCACCCCCCAATACTGCTCTTTTCTCATACCCTGCAGGGATGCATGTAGGTCTCATCTCAACACAAAGTATGACTATCTTGCACCTCTGGGGATCAGGACTGCCAAGTGTGCCATGGCACTTACTCCCTCAAGCAGAGCCCGAACTTGACAGCACCTCATGCTGCTGTCTGTCTGTCAGCTTTCCGGCAGTGCTGAGAAGCAGGTATCGGTGCCCAGGTTGATCACGCTGCACATCTGCCTTTCCTCTGAAACTCACCTAACACGAGACCTATACAAGGCACCACATCACATATTGCTGACTCAACAAGGGGACACTCCCTGCACACATGATCCCTACAGGAGAAAGTCTCCGACCAAGCAACTTTGCCACAATTGTCCCCAGCAGTCTAAACCTCTGTAACACTCCTATGCCCATGTGCACTTTAGAAAAAGGGTGTCAGAGTAGACAGCTACAATTCATCTTTCTAGCAATGTTACTGAGTGTGACACCAAACATCCACCTTCAGCTCAGCCTATTTTGAAAAATTACTCAAAGGCAAGCTGTTGAAAAACAGTCAGGCTGTTTCAAATGGCAACAGTGAGGCCAGTGCCTGTGCTGAGTTGCCTGCGGTTCAGAAGCAAGGTCATGCAGTAGGACAAATGAAAGGAATTCAGCATATGCTTTATAATGGGACAATTTTAATAACAAAATCCTTTATTCCCATCTCTTATTCATAGAGATTTATTCAGTCAACCTGGAAATTAACCTTTTCACTCCACAAGTTGTCTGTTGTTTCCATAGGTACTCAGTGTACACAGTACCACATTCAGAAAGTCAATTTTTTTGGTCCTCTCTTAAGGAAATAACATACTAAGCAAAAGCAAGAGGAGGATAGAAGCCCACACCACTTTTCTCCCCAGGGCTATGTTGCAAAACACTGGCTGGTTCTAATCAGTCAGCAAACAGCGAGCTTACTTCACACCCCAAAAACTTCCCCCAGCAAAGGGGTAGGAGTGGTTCAAATTAAGGAGTGATTCAGTAAGATTTGATATGGAGCTCCTATGGCAGAGACAGGAGTTTGCATGCCATGTTAGTAGGTGGAAAGGACAAGGCATAACTGTAAAAAAGCATAGCTACAGGAATGATGTCAAGAACAGGAGTATTGATTTGACTCTTCTGGCTCCACTGCCTTTTGCAATGGCTCAACAACTTCAAAAGACCACAGGCAACAACAATGAAGTGTTTCATATTTATCATTTTAGCCATCTAATGTTGGTTTCCAGCATACAAAATGACACTAGATGGATTATGTCTCAAAATTTGGAGGATCGTTTCCAATATCCCCGATCAGCAGACATCCACTATTTACTTATTTATTTAGCACTCAGCATGTAACATAGAGTCAAATCGCACATTTAACTGCTAGAAAAAATATGCACCTCTGGTCAGGCTTCTGCATAAAGTATTGCAAACACGTACAAAGTGTTATACTCTACTATGCTTGTTGTAGCATTCCCGTGACACTCAAGATAGATTTCATCACAAATAATGTTTTAAGCAGCTTACTAAAGTCTCCAGCCTAAAAACATCCTCAGATGGAAGACTTGTCAAAAAATATTATTTATATTATATAAGAATTGCATAAACTACTTGTAACTTTTTATAATGCTATAACCATCAGTTCATCTACCGTATCTTTAGACCAGAATCCAAGAACTTTTCCCTGCTATATCTATATAAAAAGTGTCTTTGAAAGACCTGGCCTTTGAGCTTAAGTCTATCAACTAATGTTGATATTACCTTTCCATCTTTCACAGGTTTTTCAAATTTCCAAGAAAAGATCCCATTAGAATGCTTCTAAATGAAGTACTCATAAGCAGATGATCTCTAAGAAATTATTAGTGGATAAAAGTTTAAGAAGTGAATTTCACTTTAATCTCCTTCAAATGAGATAATCTTACTTCAGAGCCCAGTTATACGAGGTTGCAATGCTAGGAAATTGTCTAAAATTCAGGAATGAAAGTAGTCCAGAAGCACTGGTCTATACAGACAAGACGCACATGATCTCATCTTCTGTCTCTGTATATCTCTATCTCTGTTAAATACAGAAAAACTTCCACTGCAGTCCCAGATCCTTTCCTCCCCCAGTAGGGGGAAGATTGTCTAGAAATTGTTACATTTTTTCCATTCCCTCAAAATATGCATATGAATCATTTATATTGATGACTGAAAAAGTAGATAACTACAGACACACGACTTCTGAAATAACTTTTCCTTAATAAGAGTATTCAAAAGTGTTCTGATTAACAATATTCTGGAAAATAAGAAGCTTTCAATTATGGTTTTAATTAATTATTGATGCTTAAATACAGATGTTCATAGGAAAATTGTTTTGTATTAATAATTTTAAGATATCATCAAAGAAGTCATATCTTTCCATTGTGCAGTTTATTCGAATTAGAAAAAAGTTACTAAGTATTTCACAATTCACATGCACAAACTCAAACATTACAGCCCAAAAAGTATTGATTTCTTTTCAGTCCTGTATTAAGGCTTTCAGGAATTTCACCTAGGCAAACAAATATCTGGATTTTTTTTTAAAAAAAAGAAACAAAATAGACAGACCATAATTCACTTAAGTTTTATTTCTGTTAACAAATATGATCAAAGTGAGTCCTGGTAGTATGCAGTGGCATTCCTTATCTTTTCAGTAGTGTATAGGTGATAGGAGTCAAAGTGATCGAGAAAGAAAAGTTATCTTCAGTTAAAGTTTTCTTCAACAGTGTCTTGATTTGGAGTGCTGAATAAGCCATTGTAATGTTATGTCTGCCAAGATAAATAAAACAAAATGAAAAACTGAACAGCTTATTTGCAGAGTGTAAAGGGACAATGGAACACCTGAAGGCCAATACAATTAAAAAAAAAAGCAAAAAAGCAAAAACTAGAAACTACAGGTTTTCATTCATACTCAATTAAAAATTAACTGCTTAAGATACTAGGGATTTTTTTGTTGTTGTTTGGTTTAGTTTTAAATTATGTGCATTTTGTATTCCTGAAATATGATGACTGACATTAAGTTCTCTAAACTACAGATCAAGAATAGCTGAAAAGGAAAGATTTAAAATGACCATTAAAAAAAGAACTTTAAAATTAAAACTGGAATGAAATAAAGTGTGAGAACAAAGGTGAGAATATATGATCAGAAGTGAAGAGAAGGGCAAGCATCTGACAAAGCATTAAGATGCCATTTAGGTAGAATGTAGGAGTCCAAGGTCTCTAAAAAGCATACAACACTGGATTAAAATTTAATAGCTGAAGTTGTTACCTCACTTGATACAACCTAATGTGTTGAGCTAAAAACTGGAGCAGTTTACAGACTGGTCCATGAGCAGATTAGATGTTTTTGCCTTATGGAAGTAACATCTGTCAGGGATGCAGGAAGGATGTCAGGTGGCAGCAACAACTTTAGTCCTCAAATCTAAATTTGCTGCCACAGGTCCGTCCTAAGTTCAAGAGAGTACTCTGGAATTTCCTACCAGACCAGCTTAGGCACTCAGATTTCAGAAAGCATCCCATGTCACCTCAAGCAGAGATAATAACCATTTACTAATCTTCCTCAGGTATTCTCTCAGGACACAGAAACTTGTCAGCCTTTCACCTACATCTCATGATGAGTCCAGTTCACTTGTAGTTTGCAGGGAAAAATGACTATCTCATACTGACATTGACATCAATCAAAAATTTAGAGGAAGAGCTCCCATCCTTCTCCTTAAAAGTCTAGTAGTTACATCATTTTAATAAGCTGAATAGATTTAATTTTTCATTATAGAATATATCTGCCAGTCCTTTGATCTCCCCAGACTCTTGCCTGAGATAGCTTTTTCAAGGTCTTCCTTGAAATATGTATGGCACCAGGAATGAACACAGTACTCTAGTAATGCTCTAAACACTTCCAAATAACATGTGATATAAGCAGTCTGTACCCATTTGCTGTTTTCTCATACAAAGACATTCAGGAATCAGGTTAGCCCTTTCAGGCTCAGCGTTGCACTGGAAGGTACTTCACTGACTCTCAATTAGGACTGGCTTTCTTCTCATTTCCATTCCCACCATTTCTCATTCAGCTGAGTTCTACAGAGCTGACTAGCTCTTATAGTAAGTTTGGTTTCCTCAGGAAGAAGCTATAAATAAATATTACCAGGCTGTAATGCTCCTGTCTAGCACCACTTGTCTTAGCAGCATATGTGAAAAAGGGTGGGAGAGAGGCAGAGCATCTCCAGCCAACTGCTGGTGCAGCCTGTGCCTCCAGCTGAATCAGGAGTCCCAGCCACGACTGTTCTCCATCCCTTTGCCTTCAGTAGCTCAAAGTCAGCACTGAGTTCTTCACTTTGTAGCCAGAAAAGGGAAGGGGAAAACATGAAAGAGGAAAGGGACATAAATGCAAAGAAAAGATGAAATAGGAAGAGAGAGAAGGGAAAGAAAAAAGGATAGATGGGAGGAGGTGGGGCTTTTATATGTCCTTACTGACTTCAGAATAAATTCTTCACTTCTCTAGTACCACAGGACACTAGTCACTCATTTTGAGAAACACCACCATACGGACACATGGTCTGTAAGGCTGACTTCTAAAGTAAAAGCATGTATATGGGGTTAAGTTTAGCTCAGTTGATTAGAGAATGGTGGTAATAATGCCAAGGTTGCGGGTTCGATCCCTGTACAGGCCACTCGTTTGAGGGTTAGACTAGATGATCTCAAGAGGTCCCTCCCAACCTTACCAATTCTACGATTCTATGGAGATGTACTAAATATCACCTACAATTGGAAGGCTGTCATATCTAAGTGTTGATTCTTGGAAAAAAAACAGTTTTTGCAATGTATTCAGTTACTTTTCTTTAAAAAAAATGCTTTTCCAAAGGCATTTGTCAGATTAATTTCATAACTTCTTGCAGAACTAAATCACCCTGTGAATGGCTTGTCTGTATGCCTTCTAGTTCTTCCAAATTATATATAATTGTATACAAAAATGATTGAATAATGATTGAATGTAATACTTGTGACAAAATCTTTCACAAAAAAATAAGATTTTCTCTTATATACAGGACTTAGATATTCAATTCTCTTTTTTTTTTAGTCTGATCAGTGGTATGAAGTATACACTAACAATGCTGTAAAAAGCAGCAGCAACTTACCTATGTTATCCCTCTCTTTGCAGGAAATAGAATAGCAACAGATTTCTCTGTCTTGAATAGCTGAAAGGTTTCTACAAAAAGAAAATTTCATTAAATAGTGCTGTAGCTCCACAAAGCTGACCACAGAAATTTCCATTAAATTACATCTTTTCTATATTTTATTCAGTGGGTTCAGTTCTGTTCTCTGATATTCAATTTAAAAATAATACACTATTGTATATAACAGAAACATTTTTTAAATTATAAAGAATTAAAGGTATAATTTCAAAAAAAAAAAAATCAAATTTCTCATTAAGTCACTGTAAGATAGAAAGAAGAAGGAATCCATGAGCTGAAAGTAACATTTTGTAGTGGTAACTGGGTAATGGTGCCTTGTTTTAGCATTCATCTTTTATCCTTCTGTATTAGAATTCAAAGACTTTACAGATACTAGCTCCTAAACAACAATATTCAGATGAGCACAGCATTAATCTTCCTGAAGTTCATTATACCGTACACAGCTTAAAGGTATCAAATCAGATTCCTGCTGAAAGGGTGTTTCTACCTATAGGAAGAACCTCTATCTTAATTAACTTTTGTTTCTTTCTGTGAAATCCCGCACCCTCTCTAAGTTTCTGAACATGTCACTATTCTTCCATTTATTTATCCTCCTACAAGTCATGTAAACATGCAGGAAGCAGATTTTACTCCTGGTGAAGACGGAGACTAGATGTATTGAACACGGAAGGGTCCTAAGACCACACAGGAGACACCTGAATAAAAAACAAACGAGAAAAAGGAACGAAATGGCCTCTTAAGTCCCAATTTAGTTACTTAGCCATCTTTTTTCTGAAACTTCTTCACTTCACTTCCTACTGATTAAAATTATGTCCTTTGAGGCACAGAAACCTATTCTGCAAAATTATTGCTATATTAACCATTTTTGCATAAATGTGTACTTCCCATGCAAAATGTCTCATTTATGTTAGTTTAAGTAATTCATAAGAATTTGCTTTGGATACATGCCAAAAATATTTGAATTGCTTATATTTGCAGACAGTAGTTTCAAATGATTCTGTTCTAATGTCATTTGAGCATTAAACTTCCACTACAATATACTCTGAGAAGCGTTAAGTGAGGCTATTATTCTCAATAGCAGTTGCATCTTCACTGATGGGAAAACAGGATATCTGAAACAACTTTATGCAACTGAAACAATGATCAAGAGTGGTTCAATTTACTGCAGTCAGTTATCAGCCTAGGGTGCTATTTCAATTGCCAGCAGAGCTCAAAGCAGAATATCTGAGAATGTAAAATGGAATCTGTTATTGCTGGCTACTGCCATAGACTACCAATGATTTTCTTGTATGTATTGAATTTCAGAGTGCCTCAGCTTTTTCTCAGATCAGCTACTTACAATTTCTCAATTAGCTGCTTTTCATCCAGTGCACCTGGAAGGTCTCTTTTATTTCCAAGGACCAACACCTAAAAGAAAGAATTCCTATTCATTGAAAACTCAGGAGCAATAGAAGTGTGTTTTTGTTTTTTTGTTTTTTTGTTTTTTTTTGTCTTTAACCATTTGTTGGCATTCTTTTGGATCTTGTAGTCAAATACTTAAAACACAATAGCTGACACTTTGAAAATGATCAGTGATTGTGGTAACAGACCAGAAATCCTCCCATCCAATCTTGGTCAGATGCTGAGTATCCATCCGATCACCTTGGGGTGCATTAGTATGTCAGTGTGGATCACCAGCACACTTTGGAAGTGAATCTTATAACTGTCCCTACTTACTCTGTTTTGGATCACATTATGGGATGGTGTCAGCCTGCATAAACCAGATTCCTTTTGCAAGAAACTAAGCCTGAAGGAGAGCATGCACCAGTGCACTCCAGTCACCATCTGACACTCAATCTGCAGGACCAAGTTAAAGCTCATCCGAAGCAAACATCTCAGAAATATATAGAGTAGAGGCTGGGTCTTCAAGACCACTTGATTCTCTCTACAGTCCCTCTCCTATTTTGCCAACCCGCTTCTTAATGTAGCCACAGTCCACAGGCAGGCATCCAAACCATAAATCACCCAAACATCTGCCCAGCCGCTGACTGATTCCTCCACTTCCCCTTACAGCACCCATAGTAGAAATCAGAAAGGCTGCCATTAGGAATTAAATTTGAGAAATAAAATTTTACTGAATAGATGCTGGGACTTAAAGTTCCTAAATGATACTCAAGGCTTCAAATATAAGTAAGGTCAGATGAATGAGTTAAATACATTTGAAGCAAGTAATGAAAGGTTTTTCTAATTACAATTGCATTACTGTTTTCCGTATGTGTTACAACTCTGAGTCAAAATCAAGATTGTTTCATATTTCCCATAGATCTGGAACACAGTAAAGCTCCTTGTTTATCCTCTCAGCTTAATAAAGGTACCTTAAAATCTATAATGCCAAAATCTAGGTACAATAAATTAAAGGAAGTTCAATACTAGTTATTACCAAAGAAATAATAATAAGTAAAAAAATATATTACTGAACCTTGGAAATAACCATGCCTGTCAAGCTGGGCAATTGGAATGTGATATTATAAAGTATAAAAGGAAAGTATAAAAGCTCAGTTAAGTAATTCTGAAGATATCAGAGACCTATTGTGCCAGGAAGGGACAGAGAGAAGTAAAATAGGATGTGAGAGCAGAACAACAGAAAGACAGTGTCACCCTCCATTAATGGCCTGAATGTAGGCTTCTGTAGGATTTGTTTAGTAACATATATAATGTTTAATATATACGTTTAATTTAATATATAAAAATAATAACAGCAAACATTACAAAAAAAGATGGGGAATCCCTTGAAAAAAAATTTCTTCGAGAAACACTGTATTTACTTAACTTTATTCTCACAATGACTTGATGTTACCCATACGTCTACCCTTTCTCAGCTGACTTCAAGCACTTCCACTGGCCAAAGTTCCAAATATTTGCATATAAAAATAAGGGTCAAGCAGGAGCCATAAATTTTTGAATATTTTTCCTGGCTGACCATGTACCACTTTTTTTTGTTTCTTGTGACCAAAGGTGTGAGCTCCTTCTTGGTGATACCAGCATCAAAGATCAATGATGGTAACCAGACTGATTCATACTAGATTTAAGACAGCAGATTACAGTTAATCAAATAAAATCATACTTCTACCACCTTAATTCATCATTATAATTTCAGTAGTTCTTTGACAAAATGAAGATTCTACTTAAGAACAGACATATTTTTGCATTTTCCCCACATATTTTTAGTTTCAAAAACTAAAAAGTAAAGAAAAAGTCAAAAGACAGAAAAAGTCAAGTTCTTTCATGTCTTCTGGAAGCAGAGGAGACTATTTGATGTTAGTGCCTGCAATCTGCAGAAAGACAAATCTCACACGCCTTAAGAAACTGACACAAATGTATCTGGGTCACTGGTTCTAACCCAGCCAACAAGGGGACTGACTGGAAGTAATTACTATCTGATAATGCTACATGTGAAAATGAATTTGTTCCAAATCTATTCTGACCTTTACACCGGAAAAATGTACAAACACACTGCAGCACTGATAAGAGCTGAGTATTGCGAAAAAATGTCACAACAATTTTTGTAATAAGAGAGCTCCATATATCAAGGTTGCATCACATTTAAGAGAGAAAACCAATTCGTCAGGATCTAGGCTACAGAATCTAAATTCATGTAAGAACAATAGAAAATTAAAATACTTACTGGAATTCCATGTAACTGTGGCTTGTCTATTAAATTATGTAGTTCATTCTTTGAAGCTTCTACTTTTTCTAAGTCTGCTGCATCTACCATGTAACTACAATGAGAAAATAGTTATTTATGGTTTTGTCCATTATTTATCTGCATTAAAATATCTGAAATGTGACAAAGGTGTTCTCATTGCCAATAGCATTAAAATATTCCTGAGTTCTATAAGCCATGCATTTATTAATGCAGGATAATGCACAATTAAATATGAGTGGTGGGAAAAAATGGCTGAACACGCAGTCGCTTGGAACATGCAGGTATATACCTGGGTTTGCTGGATGTGTAAAATCTTCTGTTTGTATTCCATTGAGTCTTTTTATTGAATGGATTGTCAGATCTAAGTATATTATTAATGACTTTACTAGGAACAATCTTATCTACTGTCAGGATATTTTCAGTATTACAATCTAATAGCATCAAGGTTAAGGGCAAATAGATGGAAATTTGGACGGTCTTAAATATACCTGTATCTGTATCTATTTCTGGTGATGGGAATCAGAAAGAATATTTCAAGTGTGGGAAATAATTCTTTGGCAACTGGATAATGTAACAGGTCTCCTTTGTTCTTCATCTAGACTCCAATGAAGTCAAAATAAATCATTCTAATGTGATTTCTAATGTGTCAATCTCACATTCAATAAAGTGTGCAAAAACATTCTCCTCACTTCCTACACTAGTGACAAATGTCTTTATAACGGAATGACTTTATAACTGAATGACTTCATAACCAAATGGTTAAGACTGGCTATCCCACTGCTACCATCCAAGTATTTTTTTCTTGAATTCAGCCTTCTGCTTCTACAGACTCATCAGCTTCTGGAAAGAATGCTGCTACATGTTTTACGTTTCTCCTTTGTTTTCATGTTATCACCAGGTTAAGCTAAACATCTCACCATAACAGAAAAGAAACGTAACTAAGAAAAGGGAAAGTAATGAAGGTGGATAGGGATGAAAGCATATCAACTTTAATAATATATATTTTAAAATGCATTTTGTATGAAGATACACAAGAGAACTTACACAACTGCATTGACTCCTCTGCAGTAACGCTCCCACATGCTTCGAAACCTTGGCTGCCCTCCAATATCCCATACCTGGAAGAGGTAAAACAAAAACAATTGCTGTCTCCAAAACTTTTAAACTTACTGTGAACTATGTAGTACTGACAGAGAAACCTATATTACAACAGAAGTCTTACATACAACGTCAGGTGTATTTACAATGCCTAAATGTACGCATTATATAAAGTGACTGTCTTTGGAGACTGCTCTTCTCAGCTCCTTCCAGTCAATGTAATGAGAGAGATTCATTCACCAGACAAGTCAGCCCTGTGACCTTAACAGCTACAAATGTCCATTTGGAAAAATGTCTACATTTTTAACACTGACTCTATGAAAAGACTACAGAGACCAGACTAACTCAGACACCAAAGAGAAGTCTATGAATATACAGCCTAATACCCACAAATAGCACACTGTATGAAAACAGTTATTAAGTTCCATTTTCAATGGGCCTAGGGAGACCTGAGATAAGAATGTGTCAGGCCTTCAGTGGGATAAAGAAAGATCTTAAGTAAATAAAAAGTTAGTTAGAGAACAGAGTGAGTCTGAGGAAAGGATGATGTAATCCAGTGACTCCAATACCTTCACAGCTCTCCCATTTATTCATCAAATGTGCTTTAAAAGACATATAGACTAGCTGATCAGAAACAGAAAGGAAACAAGTGCAGGATAGGCCCAAAGTGATTAACCAGTGAATCTTATGGAAAGGGAGCTCAAATGTTGCTTGCAATTTTATAAAGCTCCTATCCAGCAAATACTTATGCATGCTCTTCGTGTTTGGCAATCCCACTGAGTTCCTTTAAAATGAAGTGCTAGCACATTATTTTTCTCTACAGGGGTTAATTATTCTTCTTTTGCCTCCAAAAATTCAGTATTTTAGGTAGATGAGAATAAACTTTAGTTTATGAAGTTAATGTGAACCGAAACTGTCTCCATGATGAAAATACCAAAGTAAAGATCTAAATTCTGCAGGCAAGGGTAGAGCTCTTGAAGCTACAACCAAAGAGCTATTATGTTACAAATTACAAGACTATTAAAATAGTGATCAATACTTAAAACAAAAGGCATGTATTTGTTATCATGTCAAGGACAAAGAGAAATAATTATTTCTTATTTCAATTAGATTTTGCCATCAAAGCAATATGTTTTATATACCAAAATTAGGAGGCATATCCATTACAGCACAAATTGAATTTGGAAGTAACATACACAGCAGTAAAAGTTGTTTTCATATTTATACTTTTTAAATTCAAATATATTAAAGCTGCTATGGCAATAAAGACTCGTACAATAGAGTTAGACTTAATAGACCTTTGGGATTAGGTCTTCCTCAACTATTGTGAACTACTTTTTTTTATTCCACAGTTCATAAATTGTATTTATGTATCAATTTCTCTATCATTTTCAACACCTTAGGTTCATATTTTAGAATGAAATATTTCCCAATTGACTATTAAAATCATTTGCTGGCTGATATCTTACTGCTCCTTCTGGCATAAAATTAATATACCACATATATGTAAATTACCCTTGATCCTCTTTATAAGATTAAGAGTTATACACATTGAAGAGCTGAACTGAACTTCTGAACATGAACTGGATATCAATTATTATTTGCACTGACATCTGAAGGGCTGTTTCAGAAGTCTTAATAAAACAAACTGTTTATTTTTAAAGCTTGAAAGAGATGAGCATACAGTTCTCACAAATCTCACACCAACACTAATTATTCCAATAACTCATCAGGACCTTGAAATTATCAGTAACCATCTGGTGCACATCTGTGCATCTGGAAAAAGGTATCAAGTTATTTTCTTGGTAGATCAGAAGAAGGAAGGAGGGAAAAGAGGACAGGGATGTATAGTATCACGATTAGATTTTTGGAGACTGATAGTGATTATTCCTGGCAGCCAGAGAAATCTACAAGATAATGTAGCTTGGACCAATCACAAAATAAATGAGATAAAAAAAATACTGGTTTTGTGCTCGTTTGATGATATACTACACCTATATTATATTAGAGTGCATTGCAGAATAAGTATTATTATCATTAGGAGAAACAGTCACCTTGAAACAATAGAAAGATACGTCGTTTCCAGTCAGTTTCCCTAATAATGCTTACAGCTTTTCATTAAAGTACGGTATGAAAGACACAAAATAGACTAAGTATTTCTAATAGTGCTTGGAACCCAGTCAGCATCAATATACTCAGTTATAATTATCTGAAATGGGAAGGAAAATAAATTGGTGATATATAAAACATTTCCTCATCTCCTTCCCAATCAGACTGATTCTAGGACTAACTTTCTTATACTCTTATCACATTGAAGAGCTTGCAACAGTTAGCTACTTTATTCAAAACATAAATCTCTGCCCAAAACAATTTTCAATCTAAATGACTGAACAGACAGTACTGTGAGAATATCAGATGCACTCAAGAAGGAAAGGCTTTAGTGTTACACACCTTTTCCTACATGGAACTTGCAGGCTTTGCATATCACTTATTTTTATATCACAACATTTAACACACAGGCAGAAGTATATTCTGGGTGTGAACTGGGAGAGGGGCTAGAATTTAGCAGAGTATACAGCTAGCTATAAAAGGAAAACTTCATTTTGTCTGCACTGTTTTAAAAATACACTGGATTTCAAATTGCTCCCATGGCTTTTGTTGGTCCCTCAGAAACAACAGTTTCACAATACTTTATAGGTAATTTTACCCCTAGCTGACTAGCTGATCTTAAGAACTAGAAAATGCCCACAGAATGACCAAATCATACAAGGAAGAAAGTTCTGGTTTCTTTGCTTCCCAGTGGCATTGTCTCAGAAGAGATTAAAATCCCAAGGAGTTCTTTTTTAGACTAAATCTCGAAGGCACACATCTTATTCCTATTGCATTTTATAAATCATTGTTTTGTTGATTCCAGTGTCTTTCTGTTGAGTAGTAACTCTTATCATGCTTGTAGGTCTACATTCTCATAATGTAATGTTTTAATTTGTAAACTAGATTAATCGCTATAGTTTCGAATAACCATTTAACACAGCACTTATCTGTTAAATTAAATTATTTTAAGTCAGGAATCTCTGAATATGCCTCTTGTTCAAATTGCATACTTCATGTGGCTCCAAGGCTCCTTCCTAAGACTAGCTATCAGCTTTTTTAAAAAAGTAAATCTTTTTCTTTTGCACAGAGGCATATCATGACAGTTGAGCAAAATTGCAGTTGGGGGAATATGTTCTAATGCTTTTGAAAATCTTCAGTTATAAGAGGGCTTATTAACACCCTAATTGTGTTTCCTTTAGTTAGCACATATTATGCGAGGGCTTGACACTTAACGAGAAAGTTGCAGGAAGGGAAAAGTAGTATTTTCTAGATATTAGTTTTTCATGTTTTCTTTTTCTTTTTCTTTTCTTTTTTTTTTTTTTTCCAGACATTCTAGGTAAGATTTATCTTGGTGACTGAGATGTTTACAATAAAGCATTTGTATCTATACCTCAATGTGTGGGTTTAGTATCTAAGATCCCACTACAGTCAGTGAAGTCCAGACAGTTATTCAGCTGACTAGATGGAGATGTCTCCTTTAGGATCACAGAATTAAGCTCTAGGTTCTGTTCACAGTAGCAACAAGATCTCCACTGTTAAGGGAGTTTAACCCTCATGCAGATATAGAGCTATTTATATTCAGGCATCTTAATCTGCAAGCTGAATCTGACACTACATATAATTGAACTCAGAAATGTATCTTTATGATTGGAAGTATAAAAGAAAGTATCAGTCATAAAACCTTAAATCCTGAACAAATAGGTGAGCAAATCCTAAACACAGGGAAACATTTAGTCAGAATAGTATTTGTTTGAACACTTCAAAGGTAGCACTAGCAATGCCTGACCTCAGATTGTACAAGCACATGTTCTGACACACCACTGAAAAGCTAGTACTCTAGGCTTTAAGATAAAACCGTAACCCCCTCAATTAAGATGCAACACAGCTCTCACCAACAGCCAATCCATCCTAGCCTTGGTATTGTGTCTTCACTCAAGTAGAAAGCCCTGATTCTGGGTGATGTACCTTTGTACCTTCTCTTCACATGATCATGAACCACTCTCCAAATATCAAATTCCAAGAGATACTGGTGAAGCTAGGCATATAGTGGGTATAAGACACAGGCAGAACTTGTGTTTAGTAGCCTGAAAGCAACGAGACCAAAGGCAAGGCAATCGTTAACTCAAACAACCATGTAGTGATTATTAATTTTGCTTGTCCTTGAAGAACATATACCAATGAAAGCAAAATGAATCTTCACTCAAGAGCAGAGAAAAAGCAGTGGGATGCTCAACAATGTGTATGCTGGGAAAAGGCACTGTTGTGTTCATAGATTAGAAAGGAAAAGAATATTCTACCATGCTAATTTAAACCTACAGAGTAGCTCCCTAGGACTCTTCTTGTGTGTTCTCCATGCCCTCCGCCACTCAGGTTTGAGTTGTCCTGACACATTCTCAGCATTTATCAATGAGGCAAAGCTGCTGACAGAGCTAATCAAGGGCAGTACTTCTGGATCCCACGTGTTCTGAAAGGCTGTTGGAATAGAACGCATGTTTATGTAAGTTGCAGATAACTTCAAGCTGGGAGTGGATAAAAATTCTAAATTATCTGGATCAGTTACAGGGACCATCTGAAATAAAGAGGCTGAAATTTAACACATGCAAGGTTAAGTGCTATATTTAGACTGAAAAACCAAAATGCACAAAACTAAAATGGATAATAACTACATAGAGAAAAAAAGGCTCTTGAGCAGTTCACAAGCTAAATATGTATCAATAGCACTATACTGCTGCAAATTTTACATCAGTATGTACTAACAGAACCATCCTATGTATGACTTTGGAAGTATTAACTCTATCATCCTCAGTTTCAGTGGGCTCCAGTACTGCATTGATCATTAGACTACAGAAAAAATGCATACAATTTGGAAAACGTCCAAATCAGGAAAACAGGATGAGAAAAGATTTTGGAAATATGACCTATAAAAAGGAAAAAAAGTAACTACATAATGTTTCAAAGACTTGCAAAAGAGGCAGTGTTCTTTATGGCCACCAGATACAGAATAGAAGAAAAAAGCAGCTCATTTATGACAATGACAACTCTTACTAGATATTAGCAAAATGCCTTCTAACACTTAGAGTGAAAGAACATGGTACAAAACAAGGTATATTGAAGGACCTTCTTCATGGAAGAACCAAATTTCAAGAACCAATTATCTTTAGATATTCAAGTAAGTATTTGATTCATATCAAAGCATAAGGTTTAGACAATTTCCCGAAGTCTTACTCTCCATCCATTTTTAGGGGTCTTCTCAGTTACTTTGAATAACTAATTAGACATTCAACACTGCCCATCCTGACTCCGGACACTGGCCTCATGCATCCGCCATGATCTCTGTAGACTTTTCTATCTAATGCACATTCTCTTCAAAACACAATTCCCAGCAAAGACACAGTCTCCAAAGCTGTTCTTGCTTATACATAAGGCGGTAGGGTGCTATAATACTTTTACTTCTGCTTCTTTAATTCACTAGCATATTCAGAATTTCTTCTACCTCAGTCACTTTTTAACCCTCCTTTAACTCTTTTTCACAGAATCACAGAACTGTTGTGATTGGAAGAGATGTCTGGACATCATCTGCTCCAACCCCTCTGGTCGAAGCAGAGTCAACGACAGCAGGTTGTTCAGGACCTTGTGTGGTTGGGTTTTTAATAACTCAAGAATGGAGACTCCTATAAGGGCAAGCTGTTCCAATAATGCTTGATCATCTTCAAAATAAAAAAGCTTTTTCTTATGTTTAATTTCCTATATTTCAGTATGTGCCCACTGACTCTTTGCCCTTTCATCATATACCCTGAGAACAATCTAGCTTTCTCTTCTCTACTCCCCGCCATGAGGTGTCTATATACATGAATAGTATCTCCCCAAGCCTCCTCTTCTACAGGCTAAACAATTCTAGTTCCCTCAGCGTCTCCTCACATGAAAAAACGCTCAAGCCCCTTCATCCTCTTTGTGGCCCTTCATCACACTTGCTCCAGAAGTCAACTTCTTTTTTTACTGGGGAGCCCAGAAATGGGGAAACTATTCCAGAAGTAGTCAAGATGGGATCACCTCACTCAAATTGCTGGCAATGCTCTTCTAATGTAGCCCAGGATGCCCCTGGCCTCCTTTACCAAAAGGGCATACAGCTTGTTCATGATCAAATTCATTTCCAGGACCCCCTGCGTCCCCTTCTACAAAGCTGCATTGCAATCAGTCTGTGTTCATGAAATGGGTAGTTCCTCCCCAGCTGCAGGACCTTGTATTTCCCTTTTTCAAACTTCATGAGGTTCCTGTTGGCTCATTTCTCCAGATTGTCAATGTTTACCTGAATGACAGCAGAACCATCTGGTCTATTAATGACTTCTCCCATGTTTGCCTTGTGTGCAAACTTGTGGAGGATGCACTCTGTCCCATCATCCAGGCCATTAATGAAGATGTTAACCTTTCATCCAGTATCAACCCTTGGCATACATGGCTAGTGACTGACCCTCACCTGGACTTTGTGCTGCTGATCACAATACCTTGAGCCCAGTAGTTCAATCTTTCTTCCCTCCCAATTATGAATCAATGGGCTACCCCACAGAAATTCTTTTTTATAGAAGTTATCATCAGCCCAGGTAAGGTATGGCATTTTTAGAGAGAGTCCCTTTATTCTAGATGCAAAACAACTGGAATAGCCAGCATCTGCTGAAAGACTGCTAGAGCTACTACAGGCAGCACACACAATAATTCCAGGGGCTGGAACTACTGCATGATATGCAAGACTGTGACATGACAGGTGAGATTTTTATAATTGTTGCTGAACAAGAGGACAAAGCATTAAAAAGCAGGATGGTTCTGATTCTATCAGGATGTTTGAGTGACATCTTAAGAGGGAGAAATGTAGCAATGGAGGAAACTGGAGAAGAACGTGTAGGGCTGGGATCCTCCTCATCCTCTTTTCTGTCCCAACAGAACAAATAGTAAGTAGCAAGAAGGGGTACTGGGTTTGGCTTCCCTCTCAGCTCACTTGTGTGCTCAGCACACCCCAGTTGTGCACAGTTCAGGCCTGACAGACAGGCACTGGGCTTTAAGAGTCAGATAGATATTTTGATGAATGTAGATATTTTGATGCAGGAAGTCATCTTATTATTTAATCCCTCAATCACAGCCTTAAAATCTATTAAGTTTTCTGCTTAGATTTCAAATGGTATATGCTAAGGTCTTTCCTCTCTGCCTCCTTTTGCTTTGGAAATATTAGTTGACAGGCTTTACAAAATACATTGACAAGGCAAAGTCTGAAAATTCATTGCTAAAGCCAACAGGTTTAATTTTTGATCATGCTCAACTTTGATTAAGAGCACATCAAACAAGTATCTTCTTACAAATTGTATAGGCTGGCTTAGATTAATGTTCTTTTCTCAGAGTAATTCATGAAAATCCTCATATACACAGACATGCCATACTATTATGCTCACCCTCTCAGAGATTAAATATGACAGTAAATATGCTAGCTTATGAAAACAACTGCAAAAAAAGGAAGAAATTAAAGATTATTGGCTCCTTAGTTTTTGTATTCTTCTGGAATTTTAATAGAATCTGGAGATAAAATTGTAGTCAAGAAACCAGATGGTGAATGTTGCATAAGTATAGTACCTTTTTCATAGTGGCCTTTTCTCTTTTTTCTCATGGCAAAAGAGATAAAATATTATCATCACCTATTTGTTGGTGTTGCAACTTTGTCTCCCTAAGGTGATCAGTCTTGGTCTTTCAGAATGCCATGTCTTCCCTTGCTGTTTTTTTGACCCAGATGGTTTCTCAACCTTGCTCTTGCAGCAAATTTAATTAGTTCTGTTTGGTAGTGTCCTCTGAGACCTTTCAAAAAGGCCAGATGCAAGACATATCTGCTTACCATGAAGATCATTCTTGACATATTTGAAGGACTTTATAGATTTAGTAAAATAATTTTTTAGCCAGGAATTTTATTAATAGTTAATATTTGGGTATCATAGGATTTGCATGCTTGAGAAAGGTAACCTGTTTTGCTGGGATAAAAAGGTTACACTTTTCACTCTAAATCCTACCTAGCTAACGAGACTGCAAATAGCTCATTGAAGCTTTTCAGCAAGAGGCATCTCCCTCTGCATTCTCCAGTCTTCAGCTTATCAACAAATGATGACATTCTTCTTACAGTAAAATAATTTAGGAATCTTTGTTTAGCAGCTAGGCTGTAAGATTTTAACAGCTTAACTAGATATAGGAACAGTGAGTTACAAGAGTTTCATCTTGACAGGCTTTGAAGTTAAAAAGCATGCATCTATATACAAAAATTGTATCCTCCTAAACTTACCAGAACTGTATACTGTTCTAGCAGAGATATCAAGAGAACTAGTAGGGATAAATTATTTGCCTATGCAGTTTAGTTTTCAACCTCAGTATATTTTAGAATCTAGTTAATACATATTAATGTATTTTAGTATTATCCTCTTACTCCCACCAACTGCATTTTAAAACTTTTCACATAATATGACTTTTGAGATCGAACTGTAAAACAAGTCATACATCCACACAGAAACTCACACATTTGCTCCCTGCAGCAGGTCCTCTCTTTGCAGTATGGTCTGGGTAAACAACTTCAGTAGAAACTTACCAGTCATTTTCCTCATCTAGTTGAACTACCCCATCTCAAAAATGGTTTATTTTGAAAAGTGTTTTCTTGTAATTGACCTTGGTTTGTCTAGCTGAATGAACCATCAACACCATTCTCATTTTCCTCCACGTCTAGCAATTCTATAGCAGCACCAGTATAGCACCTCGGCTGCTCTTACGTTTCCTTTATATCAACTGCAAATCATGGCCTTATTCTATCCAGTCTAAAGACAGACAGTAAGGGAACTGAAAGGAAATTCTTATTCCTACGGATTATTTACAAACTATGGCTGCATATGGTAACTATTGCATTGACTGTGCTGTCTATGGACTTCTTTGATCAGGCAGGCAAGGCAGATGAAATGAAAAGTGTATGAAACTGATGTTTAGGAATAATTAAAATTTGGAAGAATAGTCTCCTAGATAAATTGGAAAATATTGCTAAGAGCTCAAGTAGAAGGCACTGGTTCAGTATAAATACATTCTTTTGGAAGACTAGGGAATGCTCTGGCAGTAAGACAAAGAATTTCTGCATGTCTGAAAGAATGAGAAGAAAAAAAATACTTCTGTGGAATAAATGAACACTTAAGACAGTCTGACTACTTAAATTGGGATAGCTTCTGCTTATGGGTCTGCAGTAGGTCCTTTGTACTGCAATGCTAATCACTATTTTTGCCATTGGTTCAGCACTCTTAAAAGCCTGGTATCAATGTAAAGAGGCCAAGAAAACATAGGATGGCTGTGGGATGCATCTGAACTTCTAAGGCAGTCTCTCTAACATTCTTATTATAATTATGCTTTCTTGATTTCTCATAGTTAGTGTACATGTTCACTTGTGTATACTAAATAGAATCTTGGGAAAAAAAGAATCTATACCATTAGTACATCGATCAGAATGTTCTTCTGATATCAACAATGTCCATTCACTTCTTCATAAATTCTCTTTCATAACTAATAGGAATCATGAATTAAAAATAAGAATTAGAAAAGCTTAAAAACATCCAAAGTTCATAAGTCCTAACAATACAGAATTAAACATTTATTTCTAAAAAATATTGTCACTGATTCATTTGAGTCCACTATCAACCTGTGCGTGTATACTGAACAAACAATTTTGGTAGCCTTCTAGCAACAGGATGCATTAGTTGTGCTTAAAAGTTCACAGATACCAGGTGGAAAGATGAAGAAAAGCTTAATTTTTCCAACTAAATGGATAAGCTGCTTTCCTCCTGCTGCTTTTTCCTGCTGGCACACTCCATGTGCCAAGGAAATAAAATATAGTTTTGCAGCTATTTAAGTCTGCACAGGTTGCCCCGAAATGGTAGTCTTGTCTATGCCGTACTCTGCTTTCCCCATGGTAGTGGTACCAGCAAGTATATAGCTGTTTGGGAAGCACACTAGCTAGGTAATCCAACTGGGAAGAAGCTAGCCTTTTTTTCTTTCTTTCTTTCTCTCTCTCTCTCTTTTTTTTTTTTTTTTTTTTTTTTTTTTTTTTTAAGAAGTTGTTTTCAGTTAGATCATCTGGCTGATCTGACCACTATTTAGGTATGTGATCACTAGCACTGATGGAAAAAAAGGCAATAGGGTGCATGGCATGTGCAATCTCACCAGGTGGCCCGCTTAAGCTGACTGACATCTCAGCTTTAGTCTCTGCCACCCTGACTAGGCTGACCTAATTCCCTCCTACGTTCCCAGAAAGCACACTTGGTTTGTTCCCAGGGTCAAGAAAATCATTCTAGGATTTAGAAGTGCTATCATGGGCAGAAAAGTAGGTGTGGAGAAAGGGTATTTTATGACTTTTTGAAAAGAGGGACTAACTTCCTTTTCTTTTACAAGAAAATATCTTTGAAAGCAGAACGTGGACTTATAAAGGAAAAATATTCAGAAGTTTTGATTTTGGTTAAAAAGGCACTACTTTGGGAGAGGATAAACACGAATGTAAAAAGCTGCTGTTATGTTGAAGTATATTCTTTCTACAATGGAGCTCAGCTATTTGCTCAGCAACATGTAGATGGTTGTTGAGACACATTTAACTAAGGCTAGAAATTCTTTCTTTTCTCCTCCTCAGCAGTTACTAGGAAACCCAGTTCTGGACCAAGTGAGGATATTTGTTGCTTCTCTTGAAGGGGCAGGGCAGATACTTTGAGGAATGAGGTGTTTAGGGTTTGGCATTTGTGTGTATATTCAAATTGTACAGTATAAAGAAAATGGGGAACACAGTGGGGAACGTTTGTTGAGAGAGGCTAATGAAGAGGGAAATTAATACATAAGAAAGACAGACAAGACACAGCTGTTTGTGACTCAGTATGCCTTAGTGATATACAGCATAAATACTCTACTGCAATCCACATAGCTCCTGTATATTGAAATTTTCTCTTACCAATCTTATCTTACACATAGTGTAAACACTATGACAAGCAAAGATGTCCAAAGAGAAATAAACCAACAAAGATGAGGAAGAGCTAGGATGATGCTCTATACACTGTAAATATAGGTGAAAGAAGGAACAATACAATGAGTATTAACAATAGAAGTTAAACTTCATCATTCATGAAACTGTATGTGGCTTTTCACCACTTTTAAACACAGCATCTCCAGAATTGTCACAGAAAGCATTATGAAATAACAGAGTTCATTAAAAATAAAAAGCTGCATAACTGTTACTCAGCAGCATCTGCATCTTGTACAATATTTCTTCTTTCTCCTCAAAGAAGTTTCTCCTCCAATTCAGTTACCATCTGCTTCTCTGATTTCTGGGTCCCCTCCAAAAACTGAGCAGTAATTTGGTTTATCTTCCACTGAGTGACTTTAAGCCTGAAATGGTGTACACTTTATTATTCTCTGCCCTAGGAGCAGTGGAAAAGATTAGAAAGTCCTTTTTGTGCTATCTAGGAGTATATGGGACTAGCTGCAAGAATTAGTTTTGAGAGGCTTTTAATTCTGGTCACCTTATGTTTTCCCAGATAAAGCGCAATTGATGCATGCCTATTTATACTGATATCTATGTTCTTCTGTGTTTCCAGAGAACTGCCCATTACGTAAACTAATGCTAGTCTTGACTAGCTATTCCAGGAGATAAACTCCAAAGATTAAATGGATTTCATTACCTTCCATGTACGGTGCTATTAGTTCCTACGTATTAGCCTCATACTTGGCAGCAGCACATGAATATAATAAAGGTTTGCTAGACACACTACTAGCAGTGAATTCCATGAAAAAAGTGCTGAAAAAGTTATCTTTGAGAATAAACTGCACAACAGAGAGCCATTGCACATTTGCATTTGTAGATGTTAATGGTTCAAGCAGCTCTCAGTCCATCCCTGAAGAATTTACAAAAGAAAAAAAAAATATATATATCCTTCTGTTTCCATTGTCTGTATAGAGAGGGGGAGTCCTCTCAAAATTTCAGAAGTTTCTCTGCTACAACTCCCACAGTATGTACTTTTCTTGCTACTATGTATTACAATAGAGGTATCATAGAATCATAGAATCAGTAAGGTTGGAAGGGACCTCTGGAGATCATCTAGTCCAACGTCCCTGCTCAGCAGGGTCACCTAGAGCATGTTAGACAGGGTTGAATCCAGGCAGGCCTTGAAGATCTCCAGAGAAGGAGACTCCACAACCTCTCGGGGCAACCTGTGCCAGTGCTCCGTCAGTCTCACAGTGAAGAAATCCCCCCTCACGTTCAGGCGGAACTTCCTGTGCTTCAATTTCTGTCCATTGCCTCTTGTCCTGTCACATGGGACAACTGAAAAGCGTTTCATCCCATCCCCTTGACACCCTCCCTTCAGATTCTTATACACATTGATAAGATCCCCCCTCAGTCTTCTCTTCCCCAGGCTGAAGAGGCCCAGCTCTCGCAGACATTCCTCATAGGGCAGGTGCTCCAGCCCTCTGATCATCTTTGTAGCCCTACACTGGACTCTACTGGAGAGACATCTCTCTTGTGCTGGGGAGCCCAGAACTGGACACAGTACTCGAGATGAGGCCTCCGCAGGGCTGAGGAGAGGGGCAGGATCACCTCCCTCCACCTGCTGGCAACACTCTTCCCAATGCACCCCAGGAGACCATTGGCCTTCTTGGCCACAAGGGCACATTGCTGGCTCATGGTCAACTTGTCATCCACCAGCACTCCCAGGTCCTTCTCTGCAGAGCTGCTCTCCAGCAGGTCAGCCCACAGCTTGTACTGGTGCCTAGGGTTATTTTTCCCTACGTGCAGGACTCTGCTCTTGCCCTTGTTGAACCTCATGAGTTTCCTCTCTGCCCAGCTCTCCAGCCTGTCCAGGTCTCTCTGAATGGCAGCACAGCCCTCATGTGCATCAGCCACTCCTCCCAGCTCTGCATCATTGGCAAACTTGCTGAGGAGGCACTCTGTCCCTTCATCCAGGTCATGGATGAAGAAGTTGAACAGGATGGGACCCAGTACTGAGCCTTGGGGGACGCCACTAGCCACAGGCCTCCAACTAGACTCCACGCCACTGATGACGACACTCTGAGCTCTGCCTTTCAACCAGTTCTCAATCCACCTCACTGTCCACTCATCTAACCCACACTTCCTGAGCTTTTCTAGGAGGATGTTATGGGGCACAGTGTCAAAAGCCTTGCTGAAGTCAAGGCAGACAACGTCCACTGCTCTCCTCTCATCTACCCAGCCAGTCACTCCATCATAGAAGATTATCAGATTGGTTAAGCAGGATTTCCCCTTGGTGAATCTGTGCTGGCTACTCCTGATCACCTTCTTTTCCTCCATATGTCTAGAGATGACATCCAGAAGGAGCTGTTCCATCACCTTTCCAGGGATGGAGGTGAGGCTGACCGGCCTAGAGTTGCCTGGGTCCTCCTTCTTGCCCTTCTTGAAGACTGGAGTGACACTGGCTTTCTTCCAGTCCTCAGGCACCTCTCCAGTTCTCCAGGACCTTTCAAAGATGATGGAGAGCAGCCTGGCAACAACATCCGCCAGCTCCCTCAGTACCCGTGGATGCATCCCATCCAGGCCCATGGATTTATAGATGTCTAGCCTGCCCAGAAGATCCCTAATCCTATCCTCCTCAACCGAAGGAAAGTCTTCCCTTCTCTGGACTTTCTCCCTCACATCCAGGCTCTGGATCACGCAAGTGATTGTAGAGGAAGATAGCAATTATTCTATAAGCTTGCAACAGAAGTAGACACACAATTGAAATGTGCAGTTTTAAGGCCCTTCTGTCATGCAAAATTCTGAAACAGTATACCAAGATACTCCGACTAAAGGAAAAATAAACACATATAGAGTCACATTATCTATATGATCATTTTAAGTTCTGGCTGATTTTAATTTTGCTTTAACTAAAGACTTTAGCTTCCCAAGCAAGGGAAATCATTTGTTCTTTAACCATTCCTTTACATGTTCACTATTTAGAGGGGCTGAGTAGATAGCTAGAAAAGGTTTACATTCACAGTAGAGGTTATTTCAGAAAATCCTTCCTAAGTTCAGGAATCATGTCCAGAGGGAAAAGAACATTTCTAGAACTGAGAAAGGAGAGCAAAAGAAGAAAAAGACAGACTTAGTGAAAAGTACAGGTAAAAGCAAAAACCTGTATCCACTTCACAAACTGAGGAATCTGATCTAAGTTAATTAACTAGTCTCCCTTCATTAGCAAACAGAAATAGTAGTAATGCTAATGAAGTGATTTATCCTTATTTTGAACTCCTATGACATGAATCACAACCAAACTGCCAGCAGCTATATCCCTCCATAGGCCTAAGAAATGGTGCCCTAACAATTGACTTACATTACATGTTCTGTTTCTAGAGAGCTAACGTTATTTGAGCTAAATCTCACCTTCCACTGAGATATCTGAGTTAGGAGAGAAGTCACTTCAGATTTCATTTACAGTTGTGAGAAAGACAGTGAAAGAGTGAAAGATGTAGCTCCAGAAGACAACTCAGCTCCCCTAATATCCCAGAATTTTATGACCTCTCTAACCTGAAGGAGTACAACTAAGCTATATAGCATGGATATCACTAAAATAAATAGATTAATACAACATAGAAATTTAAGTATACATGCTTAAAAAAATTACAGTTTTTGAACTAAAAAACCTGATAAACAGCTATCATCTTGAACTTGTCTGCTTGCCCCTCCCTATTGTTTTAATAAACTAAGGGTGGGAGGTCACTTTTCAGTATAATTTGTGCATTTGGCAGTAGCCTGTATAGTCAGCATTACTTCTTCTTTTCCTGTCAAATAAATGTATCCCACCTTTCATACAGCAAGAGGATACAATATAAATTGTTGAATATACACAAATATTTGACTGAAAAGATGTATGAGAAGACAAAACAAGGGAAGGTATACAAAATATTGAAAATTATTAATTTGGATATTTTTCTTTAATAATGGATTAATGATATTAGGTTAATGTCTTCTAATTAAAGTAAATATACTTGCAGCGATTCATTGATATTATTGATTAGAATTCTTATACAAAATGGATCTCTGAATAAAGACTATTAAAAAGAATATTCCCTGTTAATTTTCACAAATACAAAAAAGAATAATAATCAGTTATTGAGTGAGTTATCTTCCCTGAACCTACTGAATTCTACATTTTCATATTTCCAGTTGAAATAACTTCACTTTTTACAGTTATTCACTATGTTTGAATTAAAACATGCACACTTACCTTTATGGTAACATTTCCTTTTGTTATTTTTCTCATATTGAAGCCTACCGTAGGAATCATATCTTCTGTGAACTGCCCTGACTAGAATACAAAAAAAAAAAGGTATTATAAAATAATTGACAGAGAGGAGATAAGCTTCTCATTTGCAATCTACATATTTTATTTTACAATGTAGTAAGAAAAAAGAAAGAATAAAAAGAAACCATATTCATTTTCTACAAGAGCATTGGCCAGCACTTCAATTAATGCATTGTCATGCCAAGGAAGACAGTTCATTCCAGTTCCTTTAAATGATCTTTTATTCTCCGTAGTGATAAAGATCACCCGAGAAATCACAAGACTTCGGATAATTTTTCATTTGCTGCTTGAGCTAACCAGAAAGCAGCTTTGTCAAAATACAATAGAACTGACAATACTAGGACTTTTCTCTATAGTCTCTCATCACTGCTACTAGTGGTTTTACTCCAAATGTAACTAATAGTGAAAGAATACTCAATCTAAGAAGTACTAAGTGCAATCCCTTTCTGTCTGGGTAGATGACAGCAGAAAACTCCCACTGCTAAAGCTAAGAGTAAGAAGAAAAGTAGAGTAAAATGGAAAGTAAGCACGGGATGGAAAATAGGATGGATAGTAAGCAAATACTGGAAAGAAAACAAGTATGTAAGGAACTCAGCACACCTTAAACACAAAGGAAGTGTCAGATGTCTTCTATCACTAAAAGAAATATTTCTTCAAGAGAGCAACTTATTGCCATGACAATGGGGACCTTACAAAAAACTACCCACTATAAAACATAGCTTTTAAGGAGAAAGATGATGCTCTGCACTTTCAAAATGTATCATTAATAAGGTATTGCATCTCACTAGAAGCAGCACACTAGTGCAGAAGGTCACTTAACAGTTATGCCTATACTAAGGGCCAGGAATTCTCTGTAAGGTACAGAGCAGACTTGGTTTTCCAGTCATCCAGAAGGGAGGAGAATGAGACCTTTTGGACGTGCCATTGCCCTTCTGTACCTATCTGCCCATATTCTCATCATCTACCCTTATCACCACCCCCACTGTTTCCTGGTGGGGGGAGGGAGGTTAGAAGAAAACCTGGACATATGAACACAGAGGAAAGCAGGCACACTCCTAGAGGACCCTCCCACCTGGTAAGTGGGAGCCTCAAAGTCCACCACAGCTGCTGTGCTCCTCATGCTGCAGAACCAGCCATGGCTATCCCTACTGCTCTTGCAGGTCACAGTATACTTTCCATAAATTTCTTCTTCACTGTTTGTGGCAGAATGAGAACACTTTACATTTCTAGTTTATAATCACCAACTAAGATAGACTGTTTTTAATCTAGGATTTAAAAAGCTAACTTTTGATGGTTATTTGCTCTTCTCACGTGATTTTAGGTTTTAGAACTAGATCCTTCAGGCAAGTAAAAACTTCCATCCATAATTTATTCACTCTTACCTAGGGAAACTTATTGCTAAATTCTGTACTATACATCTTCCCAACTTTTGTTTCTGAAAGTCTCTTTTTTCTCTTTCCTTGCTTCAGTGACTTGTCAACAGCAGCAGGGAAAAACAGTGAAGACAAATGTACTTGTAGTCTCATACAGATACACGTACCCAGCAGTGACAGAAGAAGTTTTTAATTAGATAGAGTAAGACAAAGCCAATCAGCAACAATCTGCTGTAGCAAGTACCAGCCTAATTTGCTAAAATACGTAGTACGTATATTTACAGAAGACAGACATTCACACATGTAACATCATTATTCAAGAACAGGAATGCCTGGAATATTAGAGAGCTAACTCAGGAAACTAATGTTTAAGCAAATTCCTTGAAATTAAGGAGTCCTTCTTTGTTTGCAAATTATACACTATGTGCAATATTTTAAATTGGAAGGCATACATCAAAAAACAATCATAACTGCTCTGGGACTGGGGAGAGAATGCAAAGAATTAAAGTCTCCTTTATTAGTCTTAAGTCTTTTCCTCTAAAAAATGTAATTGTAATTGAAGAGAACCAGCTACAAAGTAGTATTTTTACAGTTCTTTATCTTCCATACAAGATGAAAAAAAGGTAATGTGTTGAATCTTTTGACCGTATTACTCCAAAAACTCTGATTACTGCAGTTTGTTTCAAACGCTTTAAGTACCACCAAAAAAAAAAAAAAAAAACGCTTACTACAGAAATTTTACATGATATTTTTGACAGCACTTTTTTGTGAATATTCAAGGTGCCATCAAACAATTTTATTGTCATATCTCAGTAAAATACAAAGAGCTTACATCCTGACACAGATGGAAATAACTTATGCTAAGAAGTTTCTAATGTCATTCTTAAATGTTGGTGCATATTGCACCTACAATGAATATTGTTCGTACATGTTACTATATCAAAAACAATGGGCCAGATTCTACTTCATTACATCAGAGCACGTCCAAAGCAAAAAGCAGTGAAATTATCCAAGGTTTCCACTGGTAACAGAGGACTAACTAAACATGGCTCAAACTCTTCAGGGAGGAGACTGTCTCTAAGCGTGTTTATTCAGTGTTAGCACAATAGGACCTCCGAATATCACCGTAACGTGAACAAATAATTTCTTATCGTTTGTTTTTATGGCCCATTGTAGTTTCAAATGCCCATTGTTTGGTGATGGTTACTTCCATCTCATCATTCCCTAGTCCGATATACAAAAGTACACACACAGTTCCCAATCTATTTGCTATCTCCATATCAACGGCATTCAAGAATAAGCTATTATTCATTGCCTTCTCTTAAACTGCTTACCCCCACGTTCTTACCACCCTTCTTTGGTGATTATGGCAGCAAGTCATCTGCAGACCAAAAGATAGAAGTTTTCGTAGCTACAAAAATTACTTTTTGTGACAATCCTTAGGCTAGAAAAAAAATGATGCCTTCTGGAATATTTTTAAGTTACACATGTGCTGACAAAAAAAAATGCAGTAATAGCAGCGTTGTTTCATCCATGATGATCTGAGCATGAGGGAGACAAACACATGATGTCATCCCACAGGTGGTGGTATATAAATGACAGGACAAACATTTACCTGCTTAATGCCGCATACTACTATTAGAGCACTAAGGTCTCTGAACTGCTGTGTCCTTATTTGCTCCATTTATGAAATCAATATAAGAAACAAATAATTTATTATAAGAAAGAAAATAATTTATTATGCTTTCTCCTCCTTCCTCAGCAAAGCATACCCTTGAGAGAGGATGATAACAAGGCCTATGTTACCAAGAACACCTGAGTGGCTAATAAACTGAAGTCCGAGTTACAATTATTTTCTGTTTATTGATTATTGATATCTCCCAAAACGTACTTACATTGCTAGCTGCACTTTCCCTACTCCGTCCCTTTCTCTCCTTCTTTCTCTCTCTCCCCACTTCCTCACTCATACTAATTCATATTCCTGTTCTTTCCCTTAATCCATAATTGTGTATAACACATGAAAACATACAGCACCATACATTTGTGTCCATCACTGGCTCAATCTCTTTGACTGTAAGCAGTACCCTGCCCAATTTCTGTTTGATTTCTTAATCTAGCAGCTGTTCAGGGTAAGGACTGACTCTTCAAGAACGTCTGAAAGCTCCTAACTCATGGCAGGTGAAGCTGCTATAAAGCTAACAGCAGTGATCACCTTAGAGAAATGTGAATGCATTGAGAAGCTTCTTGATTAGCAGTTTGTATCTCTGTTTGCATCTTCTGAGAGCAGGAAAGTAAATACCCAAGATGGACCTAAATGGGGAAGGGCAGGCAGTATAGCAAGCAAAGATGAGGAAGGTATTGCATGACTGCAAAATGGAAAATGCCGTGGTCAGTGTCAACGTCAGAGATGAACAAGGCCACCATCACGGCAGGATGGGCAAGGCAAAACATCACGGAATTGTGGGAGCCGTTAACATTGACCAAACCGATGGAAGGGGAGAAATCAGTGAAAGGGAAGTCATGACAATGCCTTGCTTCCTCCAAGGCTGTAATAGATTTATTTTTTTATAAACTGACCAGGTAAAGTTAGCTCAGCGTTAGGGCAAGAGTCTCTGTCCAGGAACCTGCTTTGAGACGGACCCACTCGGGGGTCAGGCACAGGAGACGTTTTCTCTCTCTCTCTCTCTCCCCCTTACAAATTTCCAGGCGCATCGGAGCCCGGTGGGAGAAGCACGAGGCTCAGGAGCTCCCTTGTCTCCTCCCTGCGGGACCGCAGGGCGGGTGCAGCACGGCTCCGCCGCGGCCCTCACCTGTCGCCGGGGAGCGCGCGGGGAAAGGCGCGGCCCGGCCCGGCCCGGCCCGGCCCGGCCCCGCCGCCGCCGCCCGCCCCGGCCCCGCCGCCGCCGCCCGCCCTCGCCCCACGGCGCCGCCCGCCCGCCGCGCCCCGCAGGCCGCGCACCCCCGCCTCGCCCCGCCCCGCCCGGCCCGGCCCGGCCCCGGGCCGCCGCCCGCCGCGTACCGCCAGCACGGTGAGCAGCGTGGTCTTGCCCGAGTACTGCAGCCCCACCAGGGTGAGCTCCATCTCCTCCTTCCAGAACAGCGAGCGGAGCCACTCCAGCAGCCGGGCCACCAGCGCCAGCATCCCGGCCAGCGCCCCCGACCTGCGGCAGGCGCCCAGCCCCAGCGGCACCGCCTCGCTGCTGGGCATGGGGGCGCGGGGGGGGGGGACGGCGGAGGCGCCGCGCCGGGGCCGGGGCCGGGGCCGAGGCTGGGGCCGGGTGTGTCGCCGCCGGGCCGCGCCGGGGAGCCGCGCCGCGCCGCGCCGCTCGGCAGGGCGGCTCACGTGATGGCGCCGCCGCCCTTCTCCCGCTGCAGACCGGGGAGGGGTTTGGCCGCGCAGGGGCGGGCGGCGGCGGCGGCGGCGGCGGCGAGCCAGGCAGGGGCGCTGGCCGGGGGCGGGAGGGGGAGGCGCCACGCGGGTGAGGTGACGGAGCGTGTGCGGGCGCGGGGCGGGCTGCGCCGCGGGGCGGCTCCGCGAGATGGGCGCCGCCGCTGCCACTGCCGCTGGGGGCGGCCCTGAGGGGCCGAGGAGCCTCCCGGCTGGGGGTGGGCACCAGGCATGGCCCTGAGGGGTGAAGGAGGGTCCTGTGTGGGGTTGGGCACTGAGCTGGGCATGGCCCTGAGGGGCGAGATTGGGGCCTGGGTGGGGATGGGCACCAGGCATGGACCTGAGGGGTGAAGGAGGGTTTCATATAGGAATGGGCACTGAGCTGGGCATGGCCCTGTGGGGTGAAGGAGGTCTTGGGCAGCGATGCACACAGCTCAGCATGGTCCACAATGGCCGAAGGAGGGTCCTGGGTGAGGTAGGACGCTGGGCATGGCCCAGAGGGCTGAAGGACAGTCCTGGGAGGACCTTGCTGGGGCTAAAGGCAGCATTGCTTGGTGAGCAACCAAGGTTTTGGTGCAGCCGGAGTCCCCGAGGGAGGCCGTGGTGCAGGAGCACTGTCTGGGAGGAGACAGCCTGCGTCCATGCCAGAGATGTTCCCGGGGAGTAATGTGCTGGTTTCACGTGAGGGGAGCAGGCTGCCTGCAGCAGACTTGGAGGTGTTCCTTTGTGTGGGCACAACATGTAGGGAGGCAGCAGGGGCTACACTGGAGCCATCGTTTGGTTTCAGTCAGAGGAGCTTGAGCGGGATGACAGGCAGAGGTCTGCACTGGGGCATCTGTGGACATCTCAGTGGTTGGACATAGGGGCACCCGGTGAGGAGTAAGGGGCTGCATCCTCACATGGCAGCCAGTGCGCCTCAGAAAGCAGCAGGGTGGCTCCATGCCGAGGCATCATTTGGCAGACAACAGGCAAATTGGGCACAATGAGAACGGTACGAGGTGAAACAGCTGGTCGTGGGAGCATGCCGTGATGGAGGCATGCTGGGTCCTCGTGGGGCTGTCCAAGGTGGGTATGCCGCTGTGGATTGTCTGCCAGTGAGCTACCATAGACCCAGTTACATCCAAGGGCTGGATTCGCAGTGCATGAGTAGGTGGACTGAGTTTTCTCCGTGGGATCAATTTTGTAGGTCCTTCACCCCCCATGATAGCAGTCCTAGTACTTCTACTCTTCCTGTGAAAATCTTATTAAATTGTCTGGTGCGTGAGGACAGACTTTCTGTTACAAGGTTTTTCTTGCTTTTATTTGGGTTCTTCCTTGACAGTCAATTTTTGGAGATTCTCCTTTAACTTGCTTCTTTGCTTAAGCATCACTAATGCTTGTTATGGTTGTTTTGTATAGTTGGCAATGACAGGATATGTAGCATCACAAGGAATCTTCTTTTGCCTGTACTAGATAAGTGGCATTTAGTGTGCTGTCTTGCCACACAGCATTAAAGAAAGGCTTGTTTTCTTGATAAATCTAACATTTGACCTGGATATATCTGCCATCCTCTAAAGTTGTCATTTAAATTATGCGTGACGCTCTAGAAGATTACAGTATAAGGGTAAGTGGGTAAGTTTCCTTATCTACTGTATTGCTGGATAAAGAATTTCACACAGATATAAACAAACGTCAAAAATTTAGTATAGATACTTCTGCTATTGAAACAAAGCAAATTCATCAGACCATTTAGAAATGCTTCCTTCAGAGACAGAGTTCATCATTTTACAGGATGCAGTTTGAGACAGACCTCATTGATTATGTCAGTCAGACCACAAAAATTGGAAGCTCTTATGACATTGCTGTCAAGAACAATTAGTTCTGGGCCTAGCTATAAAGGTGAAAAATTTATGCTTTTTCATGATCTGGTGGTAGATGCAGTCAAGATGACTCATAAAGTAATTCTAAGATTTTATATGCATATATATAGTTATTCAATTATTTACTCTTCTAAATTTAATTGAATATTTCCAGAAGAAAATTGGACTCTGGAACTGAGCCCTGCTGCCTGCTGGTAATATAAGGGAGTTGTTTTTCATTCCTTAATATTAAGCCTAGAGGGCAGCACATGGAACTAATAAGTGATGAGTCCCAAACAAGCAAAAGGAGGCTCTTTTTCCAAGAGTGTATAGTCAGACTGTGGAAGTCATTGCCTCTGGACGTTGTAAACGCCAAAATTTTACATGGGCTTAGGAATGATGGCATAATTCATGCAAGAAAAAAATCCATTGACAGCTGTTGTGCACTAAGGTGCTACCTTTGATACAAGTAATTGTTTTGTGCTGATGCTCTTCCCTAAATATGCTTAACTGTCCATTGCTGGAGGCAAGTTATTGAGCAAGAAGGAGTGATAGTTTGATCTGATATGGCAAGTTTTACGTCATTTAGAATTACTGTTTTTAATGTTCATATTATTCCTGTTTTTCACAGCTCTGTAGATACCAAACTGGCCCTGTGACTCAGCAGCTCTGACAATTATTTGTTCATACCTAAAACTAATTCTTGTTAAGATTTGATGCATAATTTAGTGTTTTCCTGAACTTTACTACAGAGATTGTAGTTGCCCTAGTTATTTTTATTTATTCTTATTATGGTAATTCACTGGGCTCAGTCCTTTGTGCTAGGTGAAGATAGAGTGGTAGAGCTTTAGCCTTAATGATTCACAAATCTAAATGGACAACACAGATGCCAAAGGAGGAGCTTCCAGAATAAAAGAAAAATTGAATTGTGACAGTCAGCAAATATGTAACTGCAATGGCTTTTCCTAGATAAAGTTCTGTCTTAAGCAGCAGGACTAATGAACTTTAGCTTCTTAAAGGGCTAAGAACAATAAACCATCCCTCTTCAGTTCTGTAATAACCCTGGTTTTCCTCTTTCTTCATGTCTGCTATGCTGTCCTCCTGATCCAGAGCTATACATATGTCTATGACAAACTACCTTCAGCAAATAGACTATATAATGAAAAAGTTCTGCTTGCAGCTCCCTCAGTGGAGAAATTAATTTGTGTTCCTCTCCCTTATCAAGTTGTCACCTTTCCTGAAGTGTGTAGAAACTTGATAGATTAAAATTGCCACCCATGTTGACTGAAATTCTCCCACAGGTTTAAAAAATACTGTGAAGATGGATGGCCAGACAACTGGTGAACCCAAAGACAAAAATATTTCATAAGTCTCCTTTCCTTAGGTAAGGAATTAACTGATAATTTAAAAACTAATTTTAAAATTTACAAGATGAAGTGCTTTGGTGTTTTGGGTGAGAGTAGAATTTTGGTTGATTGTGTCAGCTTCAGCCATTTCAAAGCATGGTACAACACTCAAAGTTTCTTGAAAATTGGTGCCATGCTAAAAGGGGTGAACCTAAATCAGTTTCTGCATTTAGGGAGAAGGAAACAGAAATCGGTGTTTTTAATTGTTCCGTGGTGGGAGCTAGATGTCCATTCAAAATATACAAACTAAGCCAGTCAGCACTCAAAATTTACCAGTGGATTACCATTTACGCATAAGAGAAAGGGCTCACTAGAGACATAGCTGGAAAAGATGGGGTAGGAAGTATGATAGGTAAAAGGACTTCAAGAAATAATCCCTAGGCAAAGCATCAGTCTTTTCTTTTGCTGCTATATATCTTACTATTAAAAAAAAAAAAAAAAAAAAAAAAAGTTTCAGCCAAAACAAGTTGTGAATTTTGATTGAACAAATGAAAAGTTTCTGGCTGCCCTGAAACTGAAATAAAGCTTCCCACTTCTGCACCCAGCTGGAGACTAGTGATGAAGGCAAGTCCATTTATAAGAGTGATTTCTGTGAATACGGATGTTCCGATTACTGCGAAGGGGTAGGGGTGGGGGCAAACACTCATAAAACAGCAATCTCTATTTCTGCAAAGATTTTAAAATTTTGAAGTAGTGCTTAAGGTTCATAGCAATGGAAGTTTAAAGCAACTTTAATATATTTAAGACATAGTAACAAAATCTAGAAAATAATTTATTCTGTATCCTCATACAAGGCCAGCAGAAGGCCAACAGAGTCAGGTAAATTTTAATACATTAGTTCAGTTATGCATTGATTGAAGTCTGTTATGGTGCCTAGGGAATCAAAATAAAATATTTGAAAATTTCTCAAATGATTTATCCAAGGTCTGTTACGTTTGCTAAAATCTATTATAAAGTCCTAATTTTTGTGACAGTTTCTGATAAGGCACAGACTGATAATAATTGTGTGTAAAAATATTGCTACCTTGTTGCAATAAGCAATTTAGAGGACATTTGTTCTGGTTATTAAAAACCTCAGCTGGGGCACAATCATACAGAATCACAAAGTGGTTGAAGTTGGAAGGGACCTCTGGAGATATCTAGTCTAACCCCCCGCCCTGCTCAAGCAGGGTCACCTAGAGCATGTTAGATAGGATCACATGCAAGTAGGTTTTGAATATCTACAGAGAAGGAGACTCCACAACCTCTCTGGGCAATCTGTTCCACAAGAACAAATTGTTATCCTGTGTGGCTGTAGAGAACCCACTTAATCTTTCTAGGAAGCCTTTAAATGATGATAAAATGCTTCATTTTGCAGTCTTGTCCATTGAGATTCACACCCTTCAGCACTAGTTTAGGTGTGCTGTGAAGGCATGTAGCACACAGCATACTGAGTCTTCCAAGGGTTCTGTCTCTGAAACAATAGCAAAGCAGTTTACTCCATTGCAGAGATTTACTTGTGTTACAAAAATTTATAACAAAGAACTTAAATTTATGATGATGGTGTAAATACATGTTCAGCAAAATTTGACCTGAACCAGCATCATGTATCCAGACATTTCCACATTTGTGCAGGAACAAGGTGTTTCAGTCCCTGGTTTTGGGTACCCAGTTCTAGGTACTGTGAAAGACATCAGATCAGATTACCTGTAGCTTAAGCTTTGTTTCTAGTGACAGCTGTAGGTCTTAATGAAAAGAAGCCTTCAACTGGATGACTCCTCTAGGGAGGACAGCATGAGAAGAGGTGATAGCTGACTGATACTTTCAAGTTTGTCCTGATATACCAGATGTTTTTTTAAAAAAATGTAGACTAAGCCATACATGTATTCTACTAATGAGACATTGCATTAGCAAAAGACTAGTCATCTTTTCTTTTTTGTTGGCCAGAGTCCAACAGCTGCTTTACTAAAGAGAAGAGAAAGACTTTATTGAATTTATCAGTGAAAGCATTGTAATATACCCATTAGTGTTTACATGCATCATCCATGCCCTCTGCTGGCTGGAATGTCAGACTCTCTAGCATTTATCTTCTCTAGTGATGGAAGGTGTGAAAGAGGATTTTTGTAAAAGCTGTTACAGTGACAGTAGGGCAGATTGAAGTCTGTGTTTTGGATCTTAAAGTTTGGTATATACGGCATGAGAACTTTTCAGTTTTTTAGAAAACTATGTGTAGGATTTACAAGTCCAGTGCCTTTAATTAGTAATTGGGCCCAGCAATACGATTCTTTGTTGTGACATTAACAATGTTATCATTATGGGACTGCGGATGGCCTTAGCTTCCCTTTAAATGGATGATTGTTAGGTCCCTGCGTCAGGGAATCGTCACTTTGCACTGGCACGCTATCGTCTGGTCCCTACCTGTTAGTAGCCTGAGGGAACAGTAAGCTCCAGGAGGTGTTTGCTAGTGTATGGTTTATTTCTTTTGCAGAATCTTGAGGTTCTGTTGAATAAGATTTTCTAAGATAAAACAAAGGCAAATAGGGGTGACTGTATATTGTCTGCTGTCTACGTATATGTAGCTGAACACCACACTCCAGAACTGCATAGAAACGCAGAAACAAAATGTTTGCTGGATATATGAATTAGTGATTCATGTTGATTTTCATATACTATGTGTGTCCGTTTACTGATCAACAAACACTGTATCAATTTTAAGCTAAGGGAGATGTAAGCATGCACTGAAAAATGTCATCTAATCATTACTGACCAAGGAAAACTACACCAATATACAGTGATGGTGGTAACATATTACTGAATGTAATGAAATCCAAAGTAATTCCCCTAAGAATGGTATTGATAGGTGTGCCTTTTAAGTCCTTGGCTTTTACTCTCTCATGTAATGAGGTGACCACAAATGCTGGAAGATTTTGCAGTCCTGAGGACATACTAATTGACAGCAAAGAGAAAACTAGCTGCTGAGGGTTCAGAATGCCTGCACTAAAGAACTGTTCTCTAAAGGCCCTTGACTGGCATGAACAAAACTTTAGGACTGGTCTGGAATACTTTATGAATACTTTTGAATGTTTAACCATCATCATACTAGGATGCTGGGTTAAATTTCAGTGGAGTCCTTCCAGAAAAATAGACAAAAAGGTTCAGGCTAACCACTTCTCAGAAAACACTCAGAAGGCTGAAGGGATGAAGTCAAAACAAGAAGCTTTTGAATCCTCTTTCCAGCAACCTATAAACTGGTTTTCAGTAGGACAGGAAAAAACTGCAAAGAAAGAACAACAACAAAAAAGAAATTTCTCTAAGAAAGATGGAGTCTTTCTTAGTAATAAATTGCTTGAAATCATAAAATAAAAATGATTTTTATTGATATTATTCTTTGGAGTGAAACTCATGGCTCTCTTTTGAGATCTCTGATCCTAATCTTGCAGTCTGTTTTGCTTTGGCAGAATGGATACTACCGGTGTGAAGGGGCTTGCACAAGCAGGCTATTAAATAACTTTGATATAACATTTAATTGTTTATGTTTGAAGAAAGGAATTTGGTTGTCTTGAAAATGTCATCAATGCTCTATAATTGATTACATTTTAAAATTATGTAACTGTCTGCTGTCTTGTTGTTTGTATTGAAATATGATGGATGAGTGCATGTACAAATCAGTATCGGGGAGTTGTCGAGTGCATATCATACAGGTCTGAAATCTTTCACACAGTTCTTTGCTGATATATATACAATAGAGTGTTCCAGTGTAATACAAGGATTAAAGGAAAATTTTTCTGGGCTTCTTAGGATGCTAGTCACATCCTAGACAGTCTACAATGTAGTCTTATTGGCCTGGCTCTCAAAATCTCTCTTTACATTTTTTCATACAGAGATGCAAGAAACTGTAAGCCAGGCACTAGATTATGATTTCACTTCTGTTCAGGTTCTCTAAATGCCAACAGCCATCTGTCTTAAAAAGTACCAGTATCTTTAGGTGTCCCATAATAAGCAGCACAATAAACCAGATCCAGATTCTTCAGGTAGAAAAGCAGATTTTTAAGAAAAAAATTATCAACAAGTTGTATACACTGAAGGAGTGCATTGAAGGTAACTGAACCTCTCTTTTTAGACTATGTCACTTCATTAAACCCATTTTAGCATTCCCCTGTCCCTGAGTGTTGCCAGCTTGAATTCTGCCTGGAAGGCAGAAGTACAAAATAATCATAATGAAAGGGTATGAAAGTTTCTCAAGTATTTAATCTTTTGAAAAATACAAAAAGATAAGTCAAACTATAGTGCTACAGAGGCAAATAATAGTTACAAGAAATACGGGGAAGGTGAAGGGGTTTTTTATTTGTTTCTTTTGTCTGCTTCAGGAGAAAACAAGTTTGACTTTGAACATAAGATAGTTACCAGCAATGAAAGGTGTAGCTTTGCTTTCCTTCTTTCCTCCTTCCTTACTCTTTGGACACTTGTTGAGCCCATGGTGACTTTTTAACATAGAGTAGACGCAAGACATATATAATACAGAGTAAAATACAATATCTGGATAATACTACTATTTTACACAGCATGTAACTGACTTGAAGCCAGCTATGCGTCAGGTTGTGTACACTATGACACAACCTGGTAGGATTGGTAGGATTTAAAACAGGAATTGCAGATACATGTAGATAATGTAAATATCAAAAATGAAAATAGGTAAAGCATTGTGCATGAGTTGATAGAAACTCATTAAGGCACAAGGCAGCTATTTATGAATGGAGACTAGGAAGACACAGTTCCGTGGACTGCTTATTGCAGTTGTCTGCTATTCTTTCACTTTCCGTGGCCTTTTCTGGCCCTGGCTACTCTCAAAGAAAAGAAAAGAAAAGAAATGTGATAAGAAGGATGAGTCTCATCTAGCACAGCTACTGTGTTCCGTTATCTTAATAGTGGGCTTCGGGGAAAAGCTGATTAAATACCAGATAGATAAAACATGAAAAAGATAAAGAGACTGATCTGTGTATATTTCCTTCTGCTTCACTCTTTTACTGCTCCTGCAGTTCACTACATCTACATCCACTAGGAGGTCTTAGCTGCTCTATCTTAACACTTCTGTTATTTTAATTTCCCTTTCCTCCTTGCCTTGTGATTTTATCCCTTCCCTCTTACAAATGCTCTTACTATTACTTGGCTGATAGTCCAAAAAACACTTAGGGTAAGACCAGCAAGCTTTCTTACCCTGCAGGCTCCCTTACCACAAAGTGTTGCAAGTCTAGAGTCTTTCAAAGAGCTGGATACAAACAAACCTAAGCTCAAGAAATTTTGCCAGTATATAATTTAACAAAACAAGACATTCTGTGAACTAAAACTCTATAGACCAACATACAATTTTAGCTTTGGTAAAGGGTTTCTGCTGAAAATACAAAATTTTATGTAAGGCTGAATGCTCAGAAAGTACCCTAAAACATTACCAGTGACATTTCCAGTTTCTAGAAAAATTTTGATAGCTGTTACATGTCCAGTGTGAAAGGGAGAGACCAGAGATGCAGGAATCATGCAGAAGGCATACCATGGCTGGTGTTTAGCCAAAATCAAATAACCTTTACCAAAGCTGCAGAGAAGCAACTTTTTTTATAAAGGTGATCAAAAATAGCTGACTTCTTTTCTGCCAGATGGTATATTACATAAATAATTTTTAAAATTCATGATTCTTGGAATGCTACTGGCAGAAATAGCTCTGGTTTGTGGATTCAACACTATAACTGCAATGAGAAAGTTGTCGCTTCCTCTTGATAACTTGCTGTTCAAAAGCCATGAAAACATTATTTCTTCATATTAAATCTGAAGTCTTTATCTGTTTTTCTGCATGCCTGAAAATTTGAAGGCAATGGATTGTAGGAATTATGATATGTATTTTCTGCTAAATTTAGACTTTTTTTTTTCTATTTTTTTTAAATAAAGGACTACTCTATCAAAATCCCAGATAGTTCCATTAGTGAAGTAAGTTGTACCTGTGGGAGAGGATGATTTATTTGTGCAGATCCTGGCTAGTTCTAGGAAGATATTTTTCATCCCTCCATGCCAGCAGCCACTCTTCACCCATCAGAAGTCAGTTCTATTAAGCATCTGACATAACAATTTGTAAAGATTATTTTATTGAATGAACTGCAGTTAATTGCTTCTAAATGCTTAAAGTGACTATATAAAAACCATAATTGGACTCTCGATAGAAACTGGGAGTGGTTTACTTTGGAGATGTATCTTCTATTTTAACATTGCTTTTGGCAAGAAACTCTAAGCATGTAGTCTAAAATTATTGTGGCTATTCAAATGCTGCATTTAAGAGCAAATGTGCTGCCATGTCTTAGATCTGAGCCTTTCCTTATTGAATATGCCAGATTCTTTCTTGTCTCTTATTAGTAATGAAAATGTGAGCTGTATCTCTACAGAACAACAGAGCATTCTACAGGGAATATAAAAGCCTAGGAAGCAAAGAAAAGGAGTTGCCCAAAACTAGTGTAGTAACTGAGATATTCCAAAACCACAATATGTTTTTAAATATAAATAAGACACACTGTCATATTAGCTGTGATTCTGTTCCATGTCCTGCTCTGTAGTGTCCTGCTTGGCATGGTCTGGCCCTTGATACTATGTGTCTTGCTGTCTTTACTGTCCCTTTCTCCAGAGGTGCATACCGCTACTTTTACAGTCCTTAGATGTCAACTGACTTCCCTCACTACTGCTACGCACCAGTACTCCCTCCCCAGAGAGGAGACTTGGTGGAACACAGATTTCTATGTACTGGTGAAGGGCTTTTAGGGTTCCATGAGCAGAACAAATAAAAAATGTGATCCAGAGGTAGTATCCTGGATCACAAGCAGTGGAAGTGAAGAAAGGAGACCCCAAGGTCCCCAGCATCATTGCATCTTGCTGCCTCCACTGTTGAGTTTTCCTAACGAACAAACTGGCTTCCACCAAATAGATTTGTTCGGAAGTAGGCAGGCAGGCAGGCATAGAGACTGTCCCACATCTGTAACCTTCTCAAACCCCACTAACTCTTTGTCCAGCTGGTGCTAAGCCGGTCTTTCATATCCAGTTGCTATAATTTCTGAATAGAGAAACTAGGATTGTTGGCCAATGCTCATAGAGAGTAAAGAGGTAGATCAGATGAGGAGTTGTGAGTATTGGCCAGACAGAACAGTTGAAAGCCAAGGAAGGGAACACCTGACATAAACGAGAAGGCTTGGGAGAAGGGAAGAAAGAATGAAGGAGTAACTAATCCAGCTCAGATTTTGAATAATGAAGTTCTAATATTTGATGTAAACATTTATGTTAAACTTAGAGACTTTTTAGAAGTTAGAAATATTCAATTAAAGGAAAAAACAGTTTCTTGATAGATATTGTGAAAAGTAAGAAGAACACTTTAAAATTAAGCTTATGTATGTTTTAAGAGTAAAAATTACTTTATCAAATAAGCTTTATGCTGAAAATTCTCAAAAGTCTAAAGTTAGGCCAGGTATTTTTTAGGAGCTAATACTCATGTAGGATGAAATTCATTCCTACATAGAGCATCAAATCTGAGACTAAATTAAATCCAAGTGGAGATAGATTTCACTGGCTTAGCTTGAAGTATACAAAATAACACTATGAGAAATGAAATATTTTTTTTTAAATAGAACTGTTACAAATTGTTCATTATTCTGGATTATCCTATCATACAGTATAATCATTATATACAGACCACTATATCTTCAGCCCAAATAGTAGTTTAGAATTAAACTGAAGAAATATATTCAAGCTATGGAATAAAAAAAGTGACCTCATACAGATAAATTCACAGAGTTGCAGCTGTTTTACACATTTCAGGAATGATTTTTCTATCCAAATCAAAACTCTAGAATTTCAAACAAAGTTAAGGGAAAAGAATTTCAGTCTCACTTTCATGGGTCATTTATATTAAGGTGCTCAAAATTAGAATTAAATAAAACAAATTAAACATCTTATCTGATGAAGAACTACTGAAAGTACGAGTATCATTTGCTTCTAAATCGTAACTAGAGGTAGCTGTGATATTGTTACATTGTGTAGTTGTTATACTGAGTATATTATTTCCAATAGTAGATTGGAAATCTTTTATTTCGTGTTGTGTAGATAACGTAACCTTACTCAGAGAGGCAGATGAAAGAACAGTTCTGTTAGGTGGGGTCTTTTCTCTAGAAGGTCCTATATTAGAAAGTGAATTTGAGGATATGTGAATGCAAATATCTTCTGTAACACAAGCATGGAGGTAATGGATGTCATTTATATCAGCTCTAGGTTTGCAACTGTACCCTGCATAACAGTGGCAATCAAATTTTTCTATAAACATTTGCAGATCCTGAAATGCTGGTTGCCCTTGTAGAGTGTATTTTCCATCTTTTGTCATTCGAATGACAATATTCTCTGGGTTCAAGTGAAGGTAGTCACTGGAATTCCATTTTTTCCGTACACAAGCACCAGAGTCTTGGCACAACACTCGGCTGCAGATTCTGGCTGCCATTGTCACATTGATGAGGTAAGGAGTCAACGTCCTCCGAAGGTAGTTGTCCAGAGTCCTACAGGTGTTCTGTAAAAAGAACATCGTAGCTGAAAAGCTTAGTAAATAAACTATAAAAATACTGTCATTCTAATGTGCTGTAGTGGATATCTATAAATACTTCCCTCGAGGTTTTGATAATAGTTATAACTGGTTGTTGGAAGCAGGCTTATCTGAAAAGCTGCTATGTAGTTCAAGGATCACAGCAAGTTTATGTGAGGTAGTAGTTGGAGATGTTATTAAAAGCCCTCATATCAGAAAGCAGAGGAATTAAAACTATCTGTATGAATTTGCTTGTAGCATTTGGAATCAAATGCATCTGATGAAGTTACATGAAGGATCAAAATTACTTTTCACGTGGCTTGTATATTTTGAAGGGAGTCTGAAAAAAAATATCACCCTTAACAAATAGTTTTTCTATCAAATCATCTCTTTGAGACTCTTCAATTTTCCCCTGACCTGAATAGCCATAAGCCATGAGAGTGGGCAGCTTTCACAACATTTTTTGAATGCAAAGCATTTGGGGCTAAATATACGTTAAGAGACCATCTAATTGATCCTGCAATTGACATTTATTCTATATATGCTTATATCGCTTAATAACCAGAGGCTTTGGAATTCTTGTTTGTTTGTTTCAGAAGTTGTGTCTTCTCAGGATATTTGCCTAATAACAGACATCAATAGGTAGATAAAGCTGTTATTTCCACTCATGGAAATCATCTCAGTGAACATGTCCTAGTGCATTGTGTGACTTGTTCATGATCTCCGTATTAGAGCCTTTAGCTTTAGTTTCTGGCTAGTGTCTCAGCAACAGAATAAAGAATTCAATGTACAGAAGCCACACTCGCTGTTTTTCTCCTTTCCTTGCTTATATATTCAAAGGAAGATCAAATAAAAGATAACCTTTTAATGAGAGTCTGATTTGTTAGTGTATCATAGAGTTAAGTGGAGTTTAGCATTTCATGAAAACTTATTATTTGTTGATCCCTATTTATAAAAATCATCAAAATCTTTCACATTAAAAATATAGAAAATATTTAAAATAAATTTAAAAATCAAAATATATAATAAAGCTGTTGTTTAAATAAAAATTTTTGTTCTTTGTTCTGTTAGTTTTGTGGGACTTTTTATGCAGAATATACCTACTTGATAGTTTTCTATATGTCATTAAAAATACCACTACTGTCTTTTAGTAGTTTGATAGTCTGGAACCACTGACAATGAAAAATGGTCCTCTTTTGATAAGACAAAAGAAAATAGAAATGATAGAAGGAAAAATGGCAAAAATTATCTCTCTACTGACTTTTATTTTCAGACTTCCTATTGAGACACATAGATTTATCACACAATGGCTTTTACCAACCACTCCACAGACCTAACAAACTGGAATCAAACATGACTGTTTAAGATCTTGCTTTTACCTTTCTGTCCATGAATTCACAGCAGTGACGCAAGGATAGAGCAGCCTTAGCCAACTGGATTGATTTCAACATGCGACAAAAGATCAAAGGAATGATATAAGAAAGAGAGGAAGTAAGGTCAGACAGGAACAGACATACAGAAGGGAAGTGGGGGAATAACAGCAGCAATATGGCTTACATTCCAGGTGTTCAAAAAAAAGCCCCTGGAAACAATAATAGCATTTCATTACCTTCCTCAGTGTCATTGATAAAAGCTTGCCTTTTTCTTATCCCTGCACATCCCTCCTCCATTTAGTGACTAGCAGTATCCCAAAAGTGAGGCTGTAAGGACAACTCATCCCATGTATGTTAGCCAGTTAAAAGTCTATTTTGTCATTCTCATTTAAAATAGCCTCCTAATATCCAGTATTATTTAGCTCAGTGTCATAGCATCTCCCAAGTTTACCAAAAGCCTTAACTGTCCTTTCTTTCAGAACTAACACACATTCTAGCATGCATCAGGGTTTTTGTCTCTAACTTGAAGTAGCTTTTGTAAATAAATCTTCATGTAAACACCGGAACTGAGCAACTTGGAAGACAGGCTTTTGCACAACCCGCTCTGCCCGACTTGCAAGAGAAAAGTTGTTCTGTTGATGCCGAGCCTGTTGCTCATTCCGTCATATCACATGGTGTATAGGGCCTTCCTGACCACACAGACCACACAGTAAGATCTTTTAATACCTCAAAGTCATAAGATATACATTCTCTATATCAGTGGGCTGAAGGAACGGCAACATTTGATTGTGCTTCTCTCATGGGAAGTAGCAGTGGTTCCCCAAAGGTCTACCACTGCACTGCAGAATGAGCAGGTCTGGGTCTGCATCTGAGGCTAAATACAATCCAGCCTTATGGGCCTCGCTGTCTCCTTTCCTTCCAAGCCCAACAAGATTACAGAGTACTTTCTGTGCCCACAAGGCCTTAATGCTGGTGACATATTCTTGGCCTGTATACGTTGCTTGAGCTCTTCACAGGGGAAATGTGACTTTTCACCCATCTTTAGCACAGCGAAGTATTTTCCAAGGCCCTTTGTGTCCCTACAAAAGGTGTTAGAGCATCCACCTCACTAACATCAACTGGAGTTAGAATCTGCAATGTCTTAGAGGATTTGGGTGGTTTTGTAATATTCACCTGCAGTATTTGCCATGATGAACTTTAAAATGTTAAAAAACACAGCTGCAATACAAGCAATTATATTATTCTGTCCAAGTAAACAAATTGGTAGTTAGTTGTTTGTTTGTTTGTTTTTCTTTAAGATATATAAAATCCCTGGCTAGAAAATTTTGGTTGGTGTAATTCTCACAGAAGTGAGGCTCATAGGAATATTTCATTGCTGAGAAGCTAGTGATAATGATACCCTTAAATAAAGACTCTAAGTGCAAGACATTTACTCACTTGCATGGCTGTGTAAATACATTGTCTGACTGGGATATGGAAAATTCTACTTGCTTATGCAAATCTCAAAGTTCAAACAATAAAAACTGTTGTTAATCTATGTCCTGCTACAGGGGTAGTGTGCAAAAAAGCTTCAGGTGCAACTGATGTGCATACTCAAAGCCAGGCACATACAGAAAGAGTGCAGGTGGGATGCCTTTGATAATTTGACCCTTACAGAACTGCAGGAGTTTTATTTGGCCATGCATTCTGTTACAGAAAGCCCAACAATGCTGATGAGTTTCAGTTCTTTGCTCTTAGGAGACTTTGAAATTGGGTGAAAGTACTTCACATACAGTAAATCTTTATACCAAACTTGCCTAAGTATGAATGAGCTAGTTCAAAAGAGTTATTTCAACATCCTTATAACAATGTTTCTCAAACTGGGTACCTGACCTTTCTAAAACAAATTCCTTTTTTATTCCTCTTGTGACTTGGATCTTTCTTACACTGGAATTAGTCAGACTACTACATAAAAAACACAGGAATGGCTGGAGCTGAAATCCTCCTAGTCTGATTCCTCCTAATGTTTTAAATAGTATTGCTAAGTGCACCATGTTAAAAAGAAAAAAGAAAAAGGACTTTGGAATAATGGCTCTGAGCAAGCCCAAGGAATTTTTCTGTACCTTATGACTGGAATGTAATGAAAATATGAGAACTCTTTCCTTAAACTAACTAATCAAGTCCTAACTTGCTTCCAGATATCATAATAGCTTGTCCAGTTACTCACATTGTTACTACTCACAATGTTACTGGCACATTCAAAGGTTTAACTCTTAGCCTGCATAGTCTTGGGCAATTTGTATAAGCCTCAGATGTGTTTGTTTCTTTTTAACTAGAGAAGACATCAGGTCTGCTGACAGTATGGAGTCATCAGTTTAAAAGTAAAAAGAAAGATGTAAATCATAACGCTTTATACCCTTTTCATTTTATTGCTCTTTAAGAACCTCATATAATTAATTTGGCATACCTTATTTTGTGTTAAATTCATATCACCCCAGATCACAATTCCAGAAGCACCTAGAGCAGCAGATTCTCCAATGGTATTTACCAGGTCATCCTGAGGGTAAATGTGCAAAGAATCACACTGATTTAAGTAAGCTATAACATAAGGGCAAAGGGTATAATGCATATAGAATATTAGATAGCCAAAATAACCACTTTGAAACAGCAAGTAATTACATATGATGCAAACATTTTGCTCTCAATGACAATTTTTTATTCTGGGATATATATATATATATTAATATATATAATATATATATTCAGGTTAAGCAGGTGATTACAGAAAATGTTGCCAACTATTTTCAATTTAAATATATCTTCTGGTTAGAAAAACAAGGCTGTAAAATTGAGCCAGTGGTTAGGCATATGACATACACTCATCCAACCATTTCCAACCTTTTGTTTTATTTTGTTTTGCTTCATTGCCTTCTGGCCATTCAGGGGTGGTAATAACCAGCCTCAGTAATGCTACCTGAGGCAGGGCCTGGAAAGCACAGCTTTCTTTAATTTCATTTACCAGAAGGTGCTAGAGCAGAAACTTAGCAAAAGAAAGAGCTTTCACCAACAGGAATCTCTTTTCTTGAGACGATGCCACTGGCTTTTTACAAAGACTGATTTAGGATTTTTTTTGTTGTTGTTGTTCAGTTCTCCTTTTAAGGTTAGATATTACCTTAGCCGTAACAAAGGCTTAAAGCCCACTTGGGAAGGGAGAGGCGAGGAGAAACCATCTAACTATGGGGGACAACAAATAAAAATAAAAGGTGTGAGGATTACAGGATTTAAAGTTAGTAACTATAAAAACCATCAGGACCCCTGAATAGCACCCACTGCTCCCTGAAGGCATCCAGATTGCTGGGGGCACATCCTAGTGGTGCTCTACCTGGGCCTGTGAGAGGACACTAGACACAAGAGTGTCCATGCAGTCACCAGCATCAAGCCCTCAAGCTTCCCCTTCCTCGCAGCCTGGATGGCCAGCATGGCCAGGGCCAGGAGGAGGTCCCATAACTTGGTGGTGTCTCTGATAGAGCAGATTTTTATATAAATGTGAGGGGAAAAGTGTAGCCACAACCATAATACGAGGATTAGATCTTAACCTGCACCTAACCTTGAATAACACATCAGATATTCAAATATCATTTAGACAGCTACTCCAGTGCATATAAGGACAGAATTTCCTCACTAGCTTTAAAATTCATCTAACTTATCAGAAGACTTGTGACCTGATTCATTTTTTATGTGTATGTGACATTTTTGTGTTCTGATTTTTTAAAAATTTGTTGATTTTTGCACCAGTACTTTAAGTCTTAGGTAGGCAATGAAATTCTTTGATTTCTGGAGAACTAATTTAATTATATTATCAAAATGATCAGAAGAATTGGGGGTGGAAGAAGGGTATTTTACCGTTTAAGAATCCCCACGATGGAAACTATTTGTTTTAATTTAGACATTGTAATTTCAAAAGAAAAAAAATAATTTTTTTGGAGTAACAAAGTTACTATTGTAATGTCCTCTCCCACTTCACCTGGGGAACCAGGTCTTACAATAATCATCCACAGGGTCCCTCAATGGTCCTTTAACAAAACCAGAGGAGAAACATCGCATATATATCAAAGTAAAAAGAAGGAGGGAAAAAAAAAACATTGTTTAAGAAAAGAAAGACTCACTTATTTTTCTTATAACGTAAAAGAATAGACATTAGGCCAGCCTGGTTTTACTAATTCTCTTTGGAAGAGATTATTCATATTTCTTTTCTCTGAGCTGAAGTACTAAAACATGCTTTCTAGCTTTGTAATATTTTGCAACATGTAGGAACTACTCAGAGAGTAAAACACTATTTAGTAAATACTATGAGAAGGTTTGAAAATAGACTTCTCTGTACTAGGTTTAACCAAATTTAGTTGATGGATTAATTTAATCTTTTTATTCAAAATCTATACATTTTCTTTCTGATACAGGTTAGTATACTTATTTAATAAATATCCACTAAATTTGAAATATTTAAAGTCTAGATCCACTCACCTGAGAGAGATATTCCTCACAGACATCTGTGAATACTGGACGTGTATATACAAAAACTGGAAGAGGATGAGTAGAATTAGAGACATATGAAATTCTAATGGCTTCTTGAACTCTGTTGCGAACAAAGACTTGCGCATTTCTGGAGGATCTTAGGGCTGTCTCTAGATAGACAGATGGATAAAGTGCAGTGCTTTTCTCCCACAACCAATTAAGCTCATTATTTCTTGCTATTTCAATATCTAAACAGGCTCCTGTATAATTGTGTGGATTTTGTTTGTAATCATAGTTATAACAGTCTGGATAAAGGTAATATCCCCACAGACGATTTGGCTTCGTTGCTATGCCCAGCTTCAAAGATTCTAACATAATTGATTTTGCTGCAGCTTCAAATTCCATTTTAGCTATACTCCTGGCTTCGACTTCTGATAGACTTAGGTCTCTCTGCTGAACCAGTTCAATGGATTCCTGTCTATAAATGTCTTTTGATCCCCAGTTCCTTATCCACACAGGTCTCCAGTTTTCCCAGTCAATGACAGCCAGTCCAAACTGTTCATCTGAAGGAATATAAAACTGAATGTCCTCTTTGGCTTTTTTTAAATGAGTCTCCAGCATGGAGAGTTGGGGGAGTCCTCCATTGACTGTTTCTCCTGTGATTTCATTTTTGTAAGGATAGTAACCAAGCCTGTCTGGATAGAATAGAGTGATGTTTTGTCCGACGGATGTCTTCAATGTGCTTCCAGTAAGAGAAAAAAAATTCATATCTAGCTGCACTCCAGTCCTTTCAGTACACAGTTCTGTAGGAGCATTCCAGATAGAAAGGAAAGGTGAATTAGAAATGAGTGGACGAGCTCGTATGTTCAGAGATGAGCAGCAAGAAGCTAGAATACTGAACACCATGCAGGATGCTATAGCAGATGTACAAGTAACACAAATACCAAAACTTTGGATTTTTCTTGGAGTTTTCATTGTACTATATGTAGTAGCATTAGGTGTTTCTGAGTAGACAAACTAAATGCTATCAAGATGCTCAGAAGGATAGCAGTCTGTCAAAAGCTTTAACATAAAATATATTTCTTCTAAAGTATTAAGCAATATCCATTAGGTGTAAAACAGGAGTGTCCTCTATGCCAGCTCGCTATCATTTCAGACTGCAGGTAACTTCTCAACAACTTCTAAGACCTAATGTAGAAAAGAAACAGGCAAATGTAGGTAAAGTAGGAGGTAATTAATCTTTCTTTTGTAACCATGAAACAAACACCATTTGTAGTTTTGAATATATTGCCACCTTTGAGTAAAATTCTCTTTCGAAGGAAAAGCACAATAGACAGTCACAGAAGAAGTAAACTATAAGAATAGATATAAAACTGTCAATGGAGTGGCATTCAGTGATCCATGGATCAGAGTCAGTATGCTCAGTATTATTATTGATTATACCAGTGACTGGTGTCACACAATGTCTTCCCTTAGTCAACAGTAATCTCTATATAATATTTCTCACCTATCTCAAAACAAAGTTTTAGGACTGAATTAGTTAGTATTCCAGAGCACCTAAGGTAAGATCCATGATAACAAAAATGTGAAACTTGGACTGCAGGCACACATCCAAGAAAACAATCCATATAAACTCATTTAACTCAATGAGGTATCTAAAATATTGTAAGCATTCTGTCTTTTGGCCACAGATTTTTAAATAGGGTAAATATTGTATGTCATATTAACATATGAACATCTACATATTGCCTAAGGTAATTTGAGATTTACAGATTAAGTGTCTCAAAGTCCAAATCTACTGAGGAATGCAATTCAACGGACAAGCTTAGGTGATCCATGCATGCACAGTGAGCAGTTACAGTCACTTTTAATCAAGAATATAATGGCAGTGGTGGTGGTTGTGATGCAGTCATCAACTTTTACATAGTAGCCCAAAGCTAAAGCATTCCTCTGTACATTAGCACACCTGAATTCACTTTCCTTCTAATCAAACTCCTGACTGTTTAATCCTGGAACTGTCATCTGCCATAGAGTCCTCATGATCAGCCTATAGAATATCTGATTATAAGAGTGAGAGTTGATGTGAAGAAGAATATGGAAGGTTCTGAGAAGCAAGCCACAGTGTGGCTGGGAGTCTAAAATTTCTGAGGGGAGAGGGGAAAGAAAGTAAGCAAGATTCTACTTTGCAGTCACTAAATTCAACCAGGAATGAAAAACCACAAATTTCTAGTCACTGCTCCCTGTATTATCTCTCTCCCTCCCATCAGATATAGGGAGATTCCCTGTGTATTCACTGAATTGTATTATACCTGGTTCTACTGAAAACTCTAGATTTACTTGGATTGTTGGAAAAAAGCCATGTGTGAACTGTCATTCAAAAAAAGGCAGAGCAACATAACTGATATCCTTTCTGAAAAATGATGAAGTCTAGACCTTTTGGAGACTGAAATAATGAAAGAATCTTTGTCAACAAATGAATTAAATCCTTCTCCTGGAGATAGATATCATATTCTCTAAAGGTGATTCTAGGATTCTTCTTCATTCAAGGGTAAATCTGAGGACTAAGAGGAAAACCAGAACAAATAGAAAAGTTGTACTGGAGGGGGAGACATCTGGGAGCAGAAGGAATTTCCCAAGAGAGGTATTTTGCATTACCAAAACACTTGTGATTTTCCCAGATTAGCAAGTCTATTTTGCAGGTCACATCTTGCTTCCTTCTCATCCATCACTTCTGATGTTAACAGGCTGTAGGTATATTTCCCCTTTGTACATGTTCATTCTTTTTCTTCCTCGGCAGGCTGCCAGCTCTTGGGTATTTTGCCAGCAGAGAAGCACAGTGCTGCTAGCCATTCCTTGTGCCCTGTTCCCAACCTACTCCAGTGCATGAAACTGCACTTTCCAGCGCAGTTTTGCCATGAGTCAATGTCAGCCTGGCACACTATGCTCCAGACAGACCTCTCTGTTCATTTCTGCTATCTTTATTTACCTGAACCTTGTGGAGACATTTTAGACAAAGAAAATAATGGCATAGACATTGAGTCAAACATTTGCATATTAAAATTAAAAGTTCTCATTTTCTACAAAATGTTATTACGTCTTCTATTACATAATCAGTTACATCTTCTACTTTCACTCTCCCACATAACCATCCATAAAGCACTGAATCAATTATTGCTGATGAATTATCAAGTGAAATTCAATTCCACACAAGTAGAAATAATTCAACTATCCCTAGACCATTTCCAAGCATACTAGGGAGCATTGCCTATCCAGTAAAGTTTACTGCTGTCCAGAAATTAGGCATGATGATGCCTCTAGCAAATTAGATTGTTTTGCTTCAGGACCTGTCCAGCCATGATTTAAGTATCTCCAAGAACTGAAATATTACAGCTTCTGCAAGCAACCTGTTCCAGTTTTTTTACTACCCTTATGGTGAAAACATTTTCTATTACATCTCATAGGAATTTGCCATGTTGCAATTCCCATATGTTGTCTCTCATCCCATCAGTGCACCTTGGAGAAGAGTCTGGCTCCATCTTCTACCATACCATTAGGCATTCAAGAAACTTGTAAGAGATTCCTTCAACCTTCTCAAATTGAACAAATCCAGTTGCTTCAGCCTCTCCCTGTACATCCCATGCTCTGGCGCCCTGACTATCACTGTGTCCCTTTGCTGGATTTCCTCCATCATGTCAGTGCCTTTCTCGTAACACACCAAAAACTGGACATAGTCCTCCAAATGCACTACCAAAGTGCCAAACAGAGGGGAACAGTCACGTTCCAGCTGGCTACACTCTGGGTGCAGCCCAGCATGTGTCAGTCTTCATCTCCACAAGGGTACAGTGTTTCTGCCAGGACCACCAACTCCATTTCTGCAAAGTTGTAAAAATAGTAAATCCAGAGTGAAAATTGCCTGCTGATTGTCAGCACAGATACAGAAAAATTTGTGGCATTTATAATCTTCCTCACTGTATCCTTCCCCTTACCAAAAAAATAAGTCAATAACCTTCCCTCCCTATTGATCCAGAGAGGAACTGGTACTGCTGACCATTTAAAAGCAGCTACCTTGCCTGTGTAGCTAAGGAGAGAACAAGAGCCTATTCAATTTTCTAGCCTTAGAGATGCCAGCACACATGGATGAAACAAGATGCTCAAGGATACAGCACACTCCAGTTGAAAAAAAATGGCAAACAAGCACCAATAGCAACAGTTCTTGGAAGAGGGCCTGGTAGCAGAGGGAGAAGGCTTTTCAAGCCAGAAGTTTATAATCCTAGAGTAGAAAGTGCAAGCAGAAAGAGCAAAGCGCACCCAGGCAATATCACACATCTCATTAGAACTCTTCTGCAGGTGTATGTATATATGTGTATATACATATGCATAAAACGTGTGTGTGTGTGTGTGTGTGTGTGTGTGTAAGAAAAAAAAAAAGGAAGGAAAGCAGAATATAGTATAGGTGATGACGTGCAACCTTTAACAGAGCTAGAACAGCAACACCTTCCTCCCACCAGCCACGATAGCACCTCTGCCACCTCAAGTCTACTGCTGCTGGAGCCCAGTTTCTGAGCATAAGTAATAGAACTTAAAACAGGTTCTCTACTCTCTACCATGAATGCCTTTGGTGTCTTTATTCTACAGACCAGCACAACCTTTCAGCTAAGGTTTCGGCCTTGTAGTCCTCATTCCCTCAACATAGTAACCCAAATTGGTTTTGTGCCATCCAGAGTGTTCATAGTGCTACGTACACATCTACATGGAGACCATGTTCTCCATGGTCTTTCATGAGTAGCTGAGCTGTGCTCAAATATAGCTCTGCACTGTTTTGTTGGGTTTATCTTTTCCTTTTTTCTCTCTCTCTCTTCACAATAAAGTTTTATAGTCTTTCCTCAATGGATGATTTTCAACAATATTTTGGAAAAGTTGGAAAACAACGGTTTGAAGTCTAAGCTTCCAGCCACAAAAACCAACAGCTTTTTTCTAAAGGAAAAGTGAAACTGCAGATTCCTAATAAACCAAGATCAAGAGGTGCCTATGATGACTGCATATTGCTTTCACATTAATAGATATAGGAAAAAAAAAAAAAAAAAAACTTTGATCCTCTTTTCAGTTCTCTTGGGATAATGAACAAGTAGCAGCAGTAGTTAGGCATCCTCATTGATGATTTTGAATTCTTTCATCTAGCCTTCAGTTGTACATTCCCCCTTTGTGTTACAAATTCATATTATTCTCAGGAGACAAACAGGTTCTTGGTATAGAAGCAGTGGCGGGACTTATGTCACTTCTGAAAATCCATACACACATTTCACCAGCATTCCACAGCTGCTGAGCTGATAACTGAAGAGAACCTCCAAATAAACAGTTTCATTTAGATCATAGATCTGATCAGCTATAAAGAGGGTGTGATTTTATTTCAACTGATCCAAGAAGTTACTACTTCATTTGCATAACATCTGCTTGGTGACGCTTGTAGACAAATGTGCTTCATGCAGTTCCCCCAACTACCTAGAGATTATGGCAAGAAAAAAAAAATCTCCTGCAAGCTAAACAATCCCAGTTCTCTCAGCCTCTCCTCATGTGGCTGATGTTCCAGCCCTTTAGTCATTGTGGCAATTTGCTGGACTTGCTACAGTACATCCATGTCCTTCTTGCACTGGAGAGCCCAGAAACAGAGACAGTATTTCAAGTATGGTCTCACCAGTGGGGAAGGGAATAATCACCTTCCTCAGCCTGTTGGCTAGTCAGCTCTTCTAATGCAGCCCAGGAGGCTATCGGACTCCTTTGCCACAAAAGCATATTGCTTCTTCATGGTTAATTTCATGTCCACCAGGACCCACTATGCCCTCTTCTGTGAAGCTGCTTTCCAGACAGTCAGCCCTCACTCACAAAAGGAATGGTTCCTCCCCAGCTGCAGGACCTTGTATTTCCCTTTTTCAAAGCTTCATGAGGTTTCTTTTGGTTCATTTCTCCACATAGTTGTGCTGCCATTCAGAAAAAAACATTGACAATCTGGTGTGTCAACCACTTCTCCCAAATTTGCCTTGTCTGAAAACTTGGAGAGGATGCACTCTGTCCCACCATCCAGGTCGTTAACGAAGATGTTATGTAGTGTTGTGTGTCTTTGGGGGGGGGGGGGGGACAACACAAGTAACAGGCCTCCAGCTGGAGTTTGTCACTGATCAAGCCCTTCAATCCTGGTAGTTCAGCTAGCTTTCAAACCACCTCACTGTCCATTTATCTGGCCTGCACTTCATCAGTTTGTCTGTGAGGGTGGTATAGGAAACAGTGTCAAAAGCTTTGCTGAAGTCAAGATTAACCATGTTCACTGCTCTCCCCTTGTCACTTGAGACAGTGATCTCATCGTAGAAGGCTATTAGGTTGGTCAGATCCAAGTTCCTCTTTGTAAATCCTACTGACAACTCTAAATCACTTCTCATCCTTAAAGTGTTTGGGAATTATTTCTAGGAGGATTTGCTCCATCAGCCTCCTAGTGATTGAGGTGAGGCTGATCTGATGAGCCTGTAGTTCCACAGATCCTCCTTTTCGACCTTCTTGAAGATAGCAGTGACATTTTCTTTCCTGCAGTCATCAGGAGTCTCCCTCAGTTGCCATGATAATTGATGTCATCGCAATGATACTGGGGCAGTTCCATGGGATGCACCCACCAGTGCTGAGGGACTTGTGCCGGTCCAATTTGTTTAAACATTCTCTAACGTAACCCTCCTTCCCAAAGGTAAGTCTTCTTTGCTTCAGGTTTTCCCACTGGTCTTAGGGGTCTGCAGTTCCTGAATGCTGGTCTTACTATTAAAGATAGAGTAGAATAAGGTGTTGAGTATCTCTGCCTTTTCTGTGTCCTTACCAGGTTGCTTTCCCTCTTCAGCCACAGACCCATATTTTCCCTGGTCTTCCTCTTGCTGCTAAGGCACCTATATAAGTCTTTCTTGATGCCCTTCACAACCCTCAGCAGGTTCAGCTGGAGGTAAAGACAGCAATAAAATAAAATAAAAGTAAAATAAATCGCACATGCAGAGCTGACACACTGACATTTGCCAGCTCTCTCTAATAGGTTTTGTCAAACTATAACATGATTGGATTACAATCACCTCAAAACAAACAAACAAACAAAAAAAAAACGGTATTTTGGGAGAAGCAGTCAGCCTTTACTATGCTTCTGGCACTGATTACAAAGTATTTCTTGCTCCCATTGAAGTCAGAAAACTACCAGACACAAATTTTGCTCTTTGCTAGGGTAAAATCTTTTGCAAGTGGATTTCAGTAATAGGCCATTGATGTGCAGGTAAAGCAGAAAGCATTGTTTTGAATTGTGTATTTACTAGTTTAGCTGGAACTTAGTTATTTTTTATTGACTGATCTTGCAAAGTTTTGCTTAATTGATTGATGGAAAGTTTTTCTCCTCCAAATTTTGCTGTAATGCAAAACTAGGTATAAGTTAATGGATTATTTTACATGATAGCATCCAGTTAAAAGGATTGCCTTTGGCCCAGCTTAACAGTGACAGCTCTAATAAATGTTGCTCTTTTCAGACTCCTTGAGCGTCGGTCTAAGTGAGCTGAGTAATAAAGCTGCCCTTGTCTTTGTCAAAAAGTCAGTATCTTTACAATATATTAACACTAATTGCTCCAGGGCTATCTGACTAAAAGTACATGCTGATGGACCTAAATCCCTTAAGTCTAGGGAAATAGCTACTGCTTTAGATTTTCCTGAATTTGGCATTTGTAAAGGTTAGATATGGTAGAAAATCATATGAATTTTCTTGGTTTAATTATTTCATCATTTTTCACAGCATAAATCGTAATGCAAAACCACATATGATTAACATTACACAGTTGCATTTTCATATCTATGTTGTGGGAGATACGGAATCACAGAATAGTTGGAGCTGGAAGGGACCTCTGGAGACTATCTGATCAATCTCTCTGCTCAAGCAGGGTCAGCTAGAACAGGTTGCCCAGGACCATTTCCAGTTGCGTTTTGAATATTTCCAGGGATGGAGACTCCACAGCCTCTCTGGGAAACCTGTTCCAGTGTTCAACTACTTGCATAGTGACGAAGTGTTTCCTTGTGTTCAGACAGAATTTCCTGTGTTTCAGTTTGTGCCCACTGCCTCCTGTCCTGTCACTGGGCACTGACAGCTACAGAGTTACAGACCTGGGCCATGTCACATGACCAAGAAAAGAAATGCTCTACTCGGCCAAAGGTAATGAGAAAATAAAAGAAAAAGAGGAGTATTACATAAGTGCTTGAACTTCATGCAAATATGATGAAATGTCCAATCAAAAATCATTTTATGCTCTTTGGCTTACACCTAAGACATGTCACAAAGCATTAGAAGAATTCAGCTATATTTTTTATGGAAATTAGACATGAGAGTTAGAGTTCACATTTACCCTCGATATAATGAGACATGGCTTAGCCCAGTGTAGTCCACTAACACACACACACACACACACACACACAAAAAAAAAAAGAAAAAGATTGAGTCAATAAGCACAACCAGCATGACATCCTTATGCTAATACTGTTAACCACATCTCTCAAAATTTCAAGTAGGAGTCCATAAATTCTCACACATTCCATTTCTACATAACCAGAGATACCCTCATGCCCTTCATGAAACCCAAGGAAGAAAATGAATGTTCTTTAGCTATGGTAGTCTGGCTGATTGGCAGCACATAGAACAAAATATGGAACTGTGAATGGTGTCTAAAGACTCAGCTCCACCTTCTGTGAAGAGATCACCACTGAATATGTCCTAAGGAGAAAGCAACAACTATGACTCCTGAGGAGCGGAGGGATGTCTGTTCCTCTAACAATATGTTTAGTTAAGGGTTAAGGCATTTAAATCTGCAATCTGAAGCAGAATCCAAAGCTTTTAAAAAGGTACCTGGGATACTGATGCAGCCCATAGACTTATGTTCCTCCGAACAGGAACCAAAGCAGCCCACACTGTTAACAAATAGCTGTCAGACATCACCATTTGTATTATTCAGGGGCCAATAGAAAAGAATACTTAATGTGTTTGACATCCCTCCTGTCCTGGCCTCGGATGCCTCAGGTGGTATGGGAAGAAATGACCCCATTCTCCTCCAGTCCACTGTGGAGGAGGCCTTCTGAAAGAGACTTCTATCACTGCTATCCTTTAAAGCACCAGCGCACTGCGTGGCTTTCATAGCTTTACTCATTCATGAGAACTCTCATCCTAGGTGAGACATTTGAGTTCATACTCCTCTCTGCCTGTACAAGATTTCAATCCTCATGTTTCTTTCAGAAGTGTATGTCTTGGGCAAGCGGCTGCTCTTTACAAACTGATGTCAGAGTCATAAAACAGCCACAGCAGAAAGGCAAGAATAATCTCACGTTTACATTGCATTCTCTCTTTTCCCCACTTGAGTCTTCATTTTTGGCATTTCTAAAATAGAAAGCAATTATACTGAATTAATACAAACATATATACAGGTGTTGTCAGGCTAATATTAACACTCATAAAGAACAGGAAGCTCCCTAGAAAGAAGGTGCAACTCTGGAAGTTTGAACCGTCTGTGTTGCACAGTTGACGGCAAGTTTAACCTGGACAAACGCTAAACTTCAAGGGAGATTTTATGTAGAAGGATTTACCCTAGTTGTGAATGTAAGTACACAGAGTATGAAAATAAGTTGCACTGTTGACTGTAAAAGAAGAATTTGTTAAGTATTTCTTCTGAAATTAGCTTCTAAAACTCTACCCTCACCATAATATAATCTTCTGAGTTGGGTTAATATATCTGTCTGTGGGGCCACACAGTGAAACAGTTTCCAGATCTGGTCTAGGTTAAAAGTACCTCAGCAAAAGAGTTTTTTGTTTTTTTTAGTTTTTTCCTGACCAAGTTCACAGCGAGGTGCATAAACCAGCAAAACTGGCTAGTTTAGCCAGCACTGCTGACTAAGAAATGGTTGTCAAACTACACCCAAATGCTATAGCCGTCCTTAGCAAGGACTACCAAACCAGCTCTTCTATGATTGTTTAATCCCATTCCAGAGTGCCTTTTCTGAATACAGGACAATGGCTACATGAGGACTTGAAGCCTAAGGAAAACTCCAAAAACAAATTTATATACTCACATTTCTGACTGAATTGCTTAGAGAATTTTAGGTTGCCTATAGGAGAAATCAAAGTATACCAGTATTTTAAAAGTTGCTAGCTGAGCCTCTGAGCTGTAGGGAGCCTTCACTTGAAAATGTGAAGGCAAGAGATTTGGTTTTGTATACTAGGCATTGTTTGGTTGTTTAAATGTGATGCTACTGTATGTTTCTGCTAATATTTCCAATTAATTTTTCCAATTAATTCTTATCATGACTATTCCAGTATTCTGCAACTAATTTAAAATCTTAGAAAAACTTACTCTTCCTATTGATTTTGTTTTTCTCCTTGCAAATTCTAATTTTCAATTCTGTAAAAATTCCTAATATCCTAGAAGTCTGTTTATTGACATTCAAATTTGTTTTTGAGTGAGTTAGCCAAATATACTCTTAGAAATGTGTTCAGACAGTTTTTGAAAAAATTCCTTTGCTGCATTGTGTATAATCAGGCTTGGCAGAATTCAGATTCTGTAATGACAGTTTCCATTGCAGATTTTTTAAGAGGAATCAAGGACAAAATAAGAGTCCATTGCTTGCCACTTTTCAATGAACTCCAACTCACTAAGGACTACCTGCTGAATCTTTAGTACTTTATGGCAAAACGTGTCCAAATTTCTTCTCTGTACCAAAGATTCAAAATCGTTAAAGATATTTATCACTAGTCAGTATCATATAAAAGAATATAAACATATCCACTGAAGCATACAGCTAAAAGTGAAGCACGGATAAATATGGGAGTCTGTTTGGATCACATTTCTGTACTACGTACATGGGAAGTGGGCAAATCACAGCCAAATTTTCAAACACAACTTATCAATTTCCTTTGATCTGTTTTCAGTCAAGTATTTTTCACTGTATCAGGCTGAGACCTCTTGAATAATTCTAATTAGTGACCTTCCAGAAAAAAAGAACAAAACTTATTTTCTATTTCAGGCTGTATGTTCAACCTGTTCTTCTCCCTAACTACCTGAGAAGGTCATAGGCACTATTTTCATTAGTCATCCTATTCTGTGGGGACACAGAATCAACCGAGTAAATGAAATAATCTTTGAATATTTTCATCAAAATACTGCTTTGCAGTTCCAGCTAAGTAGCCCAACGTGTTTTTCTTTGCAGCAATACGTTGCACTCCAATATCATTTTAAACTCTTCTGGACAGCACTTTTTACAAGACAGCTGTAGTGCAGATCAGTGTACTTTTGAGTTACAGTACGAAAACAGGCTTCCCAAGCAATTTACTAGATCTTGTAGGTGAGGTTTTCCAAACAAGACAACATACCTGCAAGTATGTGGACAGTATCACCTGAAGCCAATAACATGGAGGATTATAGTACTCCATTAATGAACACACTTATCCCCTCTCCACAGGGATATTATTTTGAAATTCAGAATTCTAAACTGAGCAGAGAAAAATACAGTTTTCTTTCCTTCTCAGCCTTGGCAGCACAGAAATATAACTAAAGTACATTTTTAGTCAAAGCAGATGGCATTTCACATCTGTGTTAAAAAATATTTTTCCCCTCAGCAAATCATTGCCCTGTTCTAGTGATTAATATGAAAAGTGATCTATACTCTATAAAAATAGTTGTGCTTTTGAAGAGGTGAGACTGTCCTAGAAAGTGTTTATGGGAGAGGCAGAATAGGCTTTTGCCTTTTAAGTAATGCAATATTAAAATTAACACAATTCAAAAGGTGAAACTATTTCAGTCAAAAAAATTACGTCCTCTGTTTGGAAAAAATGAGGATCTTCCAGGAGAGATGGTAAGTTCCATCATTAGGGTAGCAAAAATATTCCCCCTTTGAAAAGTGGTAGATTAGATGTATTCCTGGAGTAAACCCAACCTCTGTAGATAAAATTGTTCCCAGATTTTCAATAGCAATACTTTATAGTTAGAGTAACAAGAGTGGGAGATAGGGAAGTCTTCAGAAGTGAACAATGCTTGAAAATAAATATTTCTTATTAACCTCAGTCAGTTTATATATTAGCCTCTCTTCACGATATGTGGTTTCAGTTCTCTTTTGCCATACCTGAATGCTTTCTCTTTTCAAACTTGCTCTCCTGGAACTATAATTCATTTTGTATTCCTTTCTCCCATATGATTGTATATAATCTGAGGAAAACATGAAATTGCAGTAAAGAAATTAACCTTCCCTCAGGAATAGTTGCTCTTTCCTGTGGTTTCCTTCTGTGCCCCTTTTCATCCTCTGTTTCTTCACAATCCTCATAGTTTTTTGTTATTTTGATAAACCTACTAATACCGAGGAGCCAGCCTAATTGCCACCCATCCCTGGAGAGAGGTGAGAGAGATGGATAAGCAGATGTCAAAGTCTCAAAACAAAGGTGAGTACAAAGCTATGCAGAATACCAGTGATTTATAAAAGAGGCCTTATCGAGCGCCGTTTTGGGAAATGGTTATGCAAAGAACTGACAGCTTCAGCTGAAAAGAAAAAAGGAGCACAGCTGGGATCCAAACCTGCCTGAGCAAGTACATTATCATAACCCTTAGAGAAAGCTTAAGGAAAAGGATTTAGAGTAAGGGAGTTGGAAAAGAGGCTGGCAGCTCTGAGCAAACAACATTTTCTTTT